>NC_046976.1:2639147-2868554 GCF_009769545.1 Cyclopterus lumpus | reverse complement strand
ACAGCTGAGGATTAAACATTTCAAAAGGCAATAATGAGCAGAATTTTCCAAAGCAAGAACTGGCTTCAAATGTTTTGTCTGACCAACATTTCAAAACATAAAGATATTCAGTTTACTGTCATAAAGATAAAAAAAGACGTTCTACTTATCTACATTTACTGCATAATAACTTGTGGACCTAGCTGAATCTAAATAACTGAGGAAAATCAAAGCATCCAATAGGTGTTAGTGACCTGGTGGGTGGAGAGGTCAGAAGAACGGTCTGCGGGGGCGCGGCACCGGGAGCCATCACTGTTGCCATGGAAACAGGAAAGGGGCTCCCAGGATGCACTTCTGCTGCGCCGCAAGGGTGAACGGTGGTCTGGACCACAGGCATCGGCGCGATCTGGATGATCTTTATGTGGGGGGTTGGGGGGGGGGGGACGACATGTAAACAAAAGTAATTTCTCACCAATTTATCTAAACAGAGGCCGAAGGCCAATACCCATATCTCTCTCTCTCTCTCTCTCTCTCTCTCTCTCTCTCTCTCTCTCTATCTATATATATATATATATATATATATATATATATATATATATATATATATAGATAGATAGATAGATCTATATATAGAGATCTATATATCTAGAACCGTTCAAGCAACTGGTCCCTTCAGAATAAAATGAAGCACAGCAGTAGGGCTGCAACTAGCAATCATTTCTCACTTAATCTGGATTAATAGCTAAGTTTATGAGGGAAAAACGGTTGAAATAGTCGGTACAAATGCCTGTTTAGATGGTCAGAAAGCTCGGGAGATCTTTATTAACTTGATGGCTTTTTTTGACCAACAGTCTAAAATCCACAAATCATCAATTTACAATGATATAAAAGAGTAAAGGCATCAAAGCCTTCCATTTGAAAAGCTAGTTAGCTGAAAAGTATTTTTCCTTACTAAAAAACGTCTCAATATCAAATAGATTGACCTTCCCTGCAAAGCAGCAATTGTGTGATGGTACTTTCTAAACTCAACGAGTGAATGCTTCAAAAAAGTTTTTGTCCCAATCAGACCGGTCAAAATTGGACAAAGGCTGCCGCAGAGTGTAAAACATGAGCATGAAGCAAACTGACCTTCGAAAATCGACCTCGCTCCCATCCGGAACACGTGTCACGTGTCGTCTCTTTTAATGCTGCTGATGCAGATTTTTACTACCGTGTCACCTGTCAGCAAACAGGGCGGCGCCTATTGAACCTCGGGAGCTGCTCGCACTCGCTCCAGCCACCGTGTTGACATTCTTACCTTGTTTCCTGTCACCGAGCCGTTCTGCATAGGAAGAGGCGGCGCGACCAGAGAAATAGAGGGATGAGGAGGAGTAGACCCTGTTCTCACTGTTGCCATAGGAACCAACATCTTGCTCTGCAAAACCGGCGACTGGGTTTGGACTAACGAGTAAGAAGGAGAGAGAGAGAGAAAATTAAAACACTCAGCGTAAGAAAGGTGAGGAGGGGAGGTGAAGACACACAGACATTAGAGGAGATTTCAGCGACTGATAATGTTCTGTTGCTTCGGACTCCTCTGAATAGAGGGATTAAGGCATGGGTGAGCGGCGGGCCCTCAAGCTTGTGTCGACAGTGCTTCCCCTGTCAATCATTCATCTCCCATTTACGTAAGCCAATCAAATCTATTTTCAGAGCTTCCCGCGGAGAAGATTACTAGAAAATATGGGACTTACAGTAAAAAGAGAAGAATTTCAGAAAGACTGTTTTCCAGTTGTCAGTGGAAACACCAAGACTAAACTCTGATTTGTTTAGTTTTTTCTCCCCCTGCCAATCGCTGCTCTCACCTCTGGTTCCGGGACTGACTGATGCAACTCTGATGCCCGCCCCTGAGTGCATGCCATTGGCCGGGTCGGCATTGGCGGGCAGGGAGAGAATTTGCTGGTGGGTGAGTTGAGGGGAGGAGGGGCCCTCGGTGGGCAGGATGTATTGGCCCTGCGCTAGCGGCTTGGGGCCGGCGGGAGGTGTGAGAGTTGAGGTGGCGCCGGTGGGGTGGAGCAGGGTCTGGAGGACAGGTAGGGGGGTTTGTGCGTGCGGCTGGGCGGTGGGAAAGGACCCTCCCAGAACTAGGCTAGTGACCAGGCCGCTGCCCTCCATGGGAGTTACACTGACTGGACCGGGGGAGGAGGATGAGGACAGGTACCCACCACCCGCAGCGATTGGCAGATGCTGAGGTCCACCTTCTCCATGCAGGAGAGTGGCTTTCTTGTCCTGAGGCTGGGAGTTACCGGCGACGGCTCCTTCCACCGGCTTGCTGGCCATGAGGACGGGCATGCTGGCGACGGGTCGAACCACATTAGTCACCATTGTGGGGGCCGTGTGGACGGCGCCGAGGACCTGTGTCAAACCCTTCTGGGCCAAGGCGAGGGGAGCCGGGCCGCTGGATGTCCAGACTGCGGTAGGTAGAGAGGAGACCCCACCACCTCCTCCTCCTCCTCTACCTCCATCTGCTGCTGCTTCTTCTCTCTTGGATCTTCCCTCGCTGCCCTCCTCTCCTCCGTCTCTCTTTCTCTTCTTCTCGGACCCTTCGTCACCTCCTCCTCCTCCTCCGCCGTTCCATTTAGCGGAGGTGGAGTCGGAGTGAGGGGTGGAGGGAGAGGAAGAAGGGAGAGAGGAGCGAGCCACTGGCTGGAAGCCATGCTGGAGGGAAGAGAGAGAGACGGAGGAATCAAAGCTGGAAAAGTTACTCTGTAAAGTTCTCTTCAGCTACATTAACACAGGAAGTTACTTCCGGAATATCTGTGGGTTTAAATGCCCGATGGGGATAAAGGAACCACCATGATATGTCATGCAGAATTACAGTTGGTAAAGAAAGCAACTCTACAATATGTACGATGAAGACCCAGATTCAGTTTTCACTAAATGTGGTACCTATACTCCATGCCTTGATGCAACGACTAGATATGGGAAAAAAAAGAATAATTATCCATGAGGGAGGAGAGACAAATCTAGCTCAAAGTGAAGTCCACTGTGGAAAGTAATTCAAATTAATCGACGACGACTGCAGCTGTACCTGTCCGTCTGGTTCGTCTTCATCGCTGTCCGTCACTCTCTCTTTACACTTGAGGTCAATGGAGCCTTCAGGACAGGAGTCCTCTGAGGATGGGGCATAAATATGAGAAGTTAGTGTTGACACATTTCAGCAAAAAGGGGACTTAACACACAATATTCTTTCAACTGCTCCTCCATTTTCAATCAGTGCCTTCAAACCACCAGTACCAGCATAAAATAGCTAATTATGTGCTATTGTTATATTCTAGCATTAGCAATTAACAGGCCAGGGCTGAGGCTCACACAATGACACAGTAGGTGTTTTGCTTTATTTTACTTTTAGGTGTTTTGCTAAAATTGACATTGTGATTATGAAGTCCAGGGTTTCTATTTTTAAAGACACACTAATCGGGAATCGGGAACTGAAACTATAACTTGTGGTTGTGCAACAACAGCTGCCACTAGACCACAACTCACCCATGACATCGTCGTCTCCCTCTTCCTCACAGATGACCATGCGCTCTTCGTCGCTGGTCACGTCCTCACTGAGCCCGCCCTTGTACAGGGCCTGAGGTGGGGGCTGGCGGCGAAACAAACTCGCCCCATCATCCTGACAGGAAATGGAAAAGAATAAGCACATTTGACAGTTTTACCACCAAACTATGAAGCACGAATCTCGCCACTTGGCGAGTGTTTTGCTGGGGACTTGAGGACGTGCAGCATTGACATTGCCGCAATTTGGACTCGCGACACCTTTAATATTGATAAACTTTGAATAAACAAGCTACAGCATCATGTGCAGCAATGGGGGGGGGCAAGCATGTCGTCACACAAACAGGCACCGCACTAGTAAACTCCAAAACTAAACTAAGTACTTCAGAAGAACACTTCAGATAGAAGTAATATCCGCTATTATCGAAGCATGGATGTGGTGTTGTCGCCAGCATTGAATGAAAGCCTTTCAAACAAAAGAGCTCACATGCTGGTCTATCCCTCTGTGATTAGGAGCGGAGCAGCAAACACCACGGTGCCTTCAAAGGCGCTAAAAACAAGGAGAGAGTGAAACCTTTGAAGTCGGAGGGCTGAGCTCCCCCCGGAGCTTTCGGTGGGCTTTCAGCGGCAACAACTCAAGCCCTCACACAAAGAACCGAGAGTCCATTTGAACTGGGTTTTCTTTGCTTTTCTTTTTTAACGGTGTGCTTTCAGTCAGTTCAACTGAAATGCTTTGCAGCGTGAAGGACACACGTCTGCTGTCTATAAATACACACGTTTGTTGGTGCGTAGGTGCTAACATACACATAGGCATTTAGAAAGAATGACTTCAGTCTGCTTTCAGTCGCCTCGTTTCTGATTTGATTTAGTTTAGTCTTTGTTCTCTTGGATGCAACAAATCAAGGTTTGAATACTGATTTGACTGTAAAGTCTGTGGAGCACATGATTTTAATTCTCTTTGAGATTAAATTCGCTGGAGATCTGGAACAGTTTGCTTCACATTCTTAAATCTCCCGAGTCTGTTTGCTGCCTCTGAGCTACGGATCAATAACCGCCTACCTTCTCCAGGTCTCTCTCCCTCTGCTCCAGGGTGTGCACGGCACTCTGGGAAAAGGCTCGGGGACGCGGGTGCTGCCCCGCAAACAGCCCCACTCGGCGCTCCGATCCCCCTGGCCAGCACGAGCCTCCTCCTCCCTTCCCCCCCTCAGGCACCTGAGACTCCGGATGGGGATCTGAAGAAGAGAGGAGTCTGATCAAAGAACTGCTGCAATGTGCAATAAGAAATCTGTATGCATTCTATAATAACAGTGCATTTTGTCAGACGATGGTTCAGTATGGCTGAATGTATTTTAAGGGATCTTCGCTGGACAAAAAAAAGACCTCGTAAAAAGCATCTTGTGTTATGGTCTGGAAAATGATAATAATTGCTAATCAACGCACACACACACACACACACAGACACACAGACACACACACACACACCTATGCTCTCTGACATGCTCCTCTCCCGCGACTCCTTTTGCAACCCACGGCCCTCCGACAGTGAC
Source organism: Cyclopterus lumpus (assembly GCF_009769545.1). Classification (NCBI taxonomy): domain Eukaryota; kingdom Metazoa; phylum Chordata; class Actinopteri; order Perciformes; family Cyclopteridae; genus Cyclopterus; species Cyclopterus lumpus. The sequence goes on along the minus strand of NC_046976.1, from coordinate 2,863,491 downwards.
TTCCTGCGGTCCTTGTTACACCATTTCCAGTCTGGGTGGGCTTTGAAGTGGGCCTCTTTCACCTGAGGAGGAGGAGGAGGAAAGGGTCCTTCAGCAACTAATTCCAGACAAGCTGCTATTGCTGTTGGTGAATCTGGATATCAAAATGAAAAGCTCTCGTGTACTAGCTGAACAAAACGAAAACAAGAGCCAAATACAGAATTCTATCTTCACCTGAAAGGCCAGATCGTGGTACTGCTGCTTCTCGTTGGGCCCCAGAGCGTACCACCACTCCCCCAGGATCTTGCTGACTGTTCGGTTGTCTTGGTTGGGATGCCGCTGGTGCACTAGGGCCCGGTGGCGCTTGCTGAAGATCATGAATGCGTTCATTGGTCGGCGAATGTGGTCTTTCTCCCTCTGGTTGAGGTTTTGGAAGGGAACACAAATCTCAGTTTCATGGAGAGAATTTATTTGTCTCTGTTTTTTGACCGTCCGTCTGCATGGGGGACTGACCTTCCTGTCCCCGTCCTTGGGCAGGGCGCTGAGAGACTGCGTGCGTCTCTTCAAGGTGCCGGCGGAGGGTGCCGCATCGTTGGCCACGCCCGGGGAGAACCTGCATTCACACCACAGAGGAGAAAGTGAAACCGATGAGTCCAAGAGAGACGGGGGATCATGTTAAACTTTCAGGAAAGTGACAAGGATAAAAGGTTGTGAAGGATGAAGGGGATTAATTCGAGACACACTGGTCATCTTTTATTAAGATACTGTGTCTAAAAGTGTGGGGTCTACTCTTTATTTATTGATTAATTTGTCAACAGTTTTAATGTATATCACAGCTTTGTGGTGAAGCACAAATTGTAATTGCTTGATTCTTGTTGTTCTAAGTTTGGACTCATGGTTTAATGCACTTATTGTAAGTCGCTTTGGATAAAAGCGTCAGCTAAATGACATGTAATGTAATGTAAAAGCACTTGACCAGTATGACATGCCATGGTGTATGAACCATGTTGCCTTCTTGATCACAGCGGTTATCTGCAACTTGTTTATTCATTCTGCAACACACAGCTCAGAGATCATATGTCAGCCAACCAGAACACTTTTCCCCTTTTCTTCGGTTTGTATTAGTGATGACACTAATTGACACTGGTGGAATAGTGATCGTTGTGACCATCAGAGAAGTCTTTTGAAAACTGTGAGGCGGCAGAAAGAACGTCTGAACCGTTCAACTGTCAAGAGTGAACTCCGTGTCAATCCGTGGATGTGGTTAGTTTTACTAAAGCCTTTTGAATTTATTATATACAGCAATCACATAAATACAGCAACGATTAAATAAGCAGAAAATGGGAAGAGTGTGACACACAAAGTGTCCGTGAAGGTGGAAACTAAGCCAGAGCAATCATAAGGGGTCGGGTGAGTTCGGATTAAAATTTACAGATAAGAAGACGAAGATAATAAGCAAACAAATACATAAAATGTATATATCAGGCCGTCTAGAGTGGAGGTGCATTTGTGTAGCTCAAAATCCTTTGTTTTTTATTCATGCCGTTAGTCTCTCCATTGAGATGTAGCCAGACTACAGGTGTAGGCCACTGTAACATTGGGAGATTGCTGAAGTACTTCTCTTGGTAATGGAAAACCTTTGTGAGCACGGTGAACCTGAAACATTCAAAACCGCACTAGCAGCCAGACAGTCTGAGTCACTCTGAAAGAGCAGTAACCCAGCCAGACGCAGAGCTGCAAGCCTGAGAGATATGGACAAGCACAGACTGTACAACGCTTTGCCACACACACAGACACACACACACACACACACACACACTCTAATGGTGTGTGTGGTATGCTGTGTAGCAGTGTGTCACACGCACATTCTGATGCAGCTGGTAGGAAAAGCTGTTTGTCGTTGTTTGTTTCTTTCGAAATTGTGCTGTCAGAGGTGAATTTGGGTCGACCTGTTCTGAGCGTCATTGAGAGCTTTAAAATCTTCGACGGGGATAAACAGCATCTAATATAATCTACAGCTACTTTACGTTTTATTGTAAGTCACGCACAGAGGAAACACAATGTATTAAGTGGTTAATCAAAATGAGAAAATTTAAATATAGCACCAAAACTTATTAAAGGTCAGAAGGTTTCTTTTTTTCCTCTCTCGATATTTAAAGCCGCAACGAGGAACTTTAAATGCGTGTTGATTTTGCTGGACAAAAGTAGCATTGTTTTTTGCTTCAGAAAACCTCTCTGTTTACTGCCGAAGGTGTCTCACACTGTTTCATAACCAGTTAAAGTTCATCGCAGTAACTTTGAAGTCCATTATAAAGTAAATTTAGCTGCAGTTTGTTGTTTTTTCAAAATAGATACATACATATAATCATTTTTAAAATGACCATTCAGACTTGGTAATAATTAAAGTAGGGATCATAATGTATACAAGAATAACGTTGTAAATATTATGTTAATAATGCAAATTGAACTGATATTCCACTTCAGTGTGTATATATACGTGAATAAAACAGTGATTTAAATCCCCGCACTTGCATGTAAACAAGACCTAAACCGGTTGTCTGGCAGTTTCCTGTGTCTGACTGGTGGACTGGCCTCATTTCACAATGTGGCCAATGTGCCACAGCGCAACTCTACACCTGAATTTCAATTCAATCTTTTGTTTCTTGTGCTTCTTCTTCCTCCTCTTCTCTTGATTCTATTTGCCATCCGTAGGCTATTGCTGGACCCCGCTGAGCACAACACTGTTGTATTCTACCATGTTTACTAAAATTATTTACTTTTATGAGGCCGTAGCAGAAAACATCTCGCAACGCAGAACAGCAAGCACCACGATTAATACCAAGACGTGGATGAAATCGTCCCCTTTGTACTTACGGGTCGTCTGTATCGCTCTCTGTCTCGCTGTCAGCCCCGCCCCTGTCTGTAGGAGGATTGTCATTGGTCGGGGGAGGGCATGGCGTCGATCCCCTCTCTAGGTCAGGAGGGCCGGTCCGTCCGTCGCTCACCAGGGCCACGCCACAACGAGGCTCTGAAAAGTGAAAGCCATTTAAAAGGCAGTTTGTGAAAAGGCAGGGCTGCCCTACATGCAGCTCGCTGATGGGCAGTTTCATTCCGGCTGTGGGAGGTGTGAGAAGCTCTGACTACGTCGATGTTATAATCAGTGTATTTTTTCTCGCTAACAAAGTTTTTTGTAGCCCATTAGCGAGATGGCTTACTTTTACTACGTTTGGACTGGCCTCCACTTATGAGGCCATTATAACTTATCCGAGAATGTTTTATTAAAAGACCGTATTCAGTGTGCTTATTTGTTTAAAAACAAATCCGCCCCAAAATAAAGTTGGTTTTATCTTTTATGCTCACGCATCCTAAAAAGGAAAATGAGCGGGATGCCATGAAGTATTTAATGTCCAAAAGAGTAAGCTGTTTTTTAAAACAGTAAGCTGATTTTACATGACAAAATTAGAGAAACGCTCTGGTTCTATTCTCTGAAATGTTCTGGTTTGCTGCTTTTCTTTCTCATGTATGTTAACAAACTGAAGAGGTGCTGAGGGACTGCGTGGTCTCTAACATATATGTTAACAAACTGAAGATATTTGTGTTTTTAGATTGATGATGTGACCTTGGTCTCTGAGAAACTGTATACTGTATGTATTATTTGCTGACAAAACATAGACTTGCGCGATTAATCAATAGTTGCAGCCTTAAAAATACAGAAAAGGAAGATGAAAAGGCCTTTAATTAAGCTCTGTGGAGGATTACTGACCGTCCCCACCACTCACAATTAGTCTCAGTCTCCATGTTAGCTCTCCAGTCAATAAATAGTGTTACCAACAATGTTACTGGAACTATATTGGTGTGAGCACCAACTGTGCTGATTTGCAATTCAGTCGCGACTGTTTTGGGAAACACTGCCTTGGCTGCCGGTGTGTCCGACCAACTACTATACTACAGTACTATTTATACTGAGGGAGATACTTGTTTGTAAGATGTTGTCGTATATTTATATGTGGGTACAAGCAGTGGAATTCAGAGCAAAAAAGGAGTGGGGTCATTAGCTACCTTTGCTCTGATTGACAAGCTGTTGGCCGTCGGCAGGCTGGGGAGCCGCTCCTGATTGGCTGGGCTCCAGGAAAGGGACGAGCGAATGCCAAGGGAACACTGGCACGGACCGAGGCTCCACGTTGGTCCAAACTGTGGGATCGCAAAGGGAAAGAGAGAGAGAGAGAAAAAAGTGAAATGTCATCATGTTTATCTGTCTCAGTACCATGGACTGCAGACAGAAGGTAGCGCTCTGCCCTCTGGCAGCATGTGAAATCCTCCATGATCGCCAGCCGGCAACGAGCTAAAGCGCTACTAAAAACTACACTTTCATAGAAAGGGAAGACCATGAATGGAGTTGTGTGTTCAGCTACCTAACCTGCCCTCCCCCCCTTCCAACACACACACACACACACACACACACACACACACACACACACACACACACACACACACACACACACACACACACAGAACTTCCCTCGGGATAATGAGAGTTGAGGGGTCATGTGGCGCGATGAGGGAACCTGTTATTTCATCCACAGAGACTGCAGACTCCAGAACACTCGCTGTCTAGACTGCTACAGAGCTTCAGACTCTGAACCACTTCAAGTCAAGAAAGAATACAGAGCACAGGTTAAAGTTATACTAAATAATTCAAAGGATGTTAAACTGTGAACCACTTCAAATTAAATGAAAACCAGGTACCTCCAAAGTTGGTGATTTTGCTCGGTGGATGAGAGGTTTTTTAAAGCTATAAACTAAATGACTTGACTGTACTGCGATGAAACACATCATCGCTTGTGTTGATATTGACAGCGTTTTACCAAATTTCATGCTTGGAAACAGCATAATACGCCATCCACCATTTTAAATCAGCCCATATCTGTAAGGCCAATTAGAGACACAGACAACCGTGTAGGACTAGTCTACATCATGAAACAAAAGAAGGTCTTACTGGCCTCTAATCAGATCCTCTCCTGGCATCTCCCACAGCGACTATCGGTTCTACTTTGTCTGTAACTCTAGTGTAGCATTACAAATCACAGCACAGGCCTGTTCTCTCCTTTCTGTGGACTTAAAGTGAAGCTATCGGCACGTTACGCAATCTGGTGAAGCGGTCATAGTGACTGATTATCTGGCAATAGCAATGTGCACTGAGATAAAGGAGTGTCCATAATTTTCCCAATTAAGCGGATAGCTAGCCGCGTTAGCTCGCTGTTTCCACCATGTTTTCATACCAACAGAGTTTACAGAAGCGGCAGGCGGAGGCCAAAGGTTTATGCTGGCTGAATTTGACTTGGTACAGCAGCAACGGTGCGCTTTCAAAGCTGTGGGGTGAGAGATGGAATTCCAAGAGACAACAACAATGTGTAAAATGCTAATACGACCACCACTATTACTTTCTTTCTACTATTACTATTACTTATACTACCACTACTACTACTACTACTACTACTACTACTACTACTACTACTACTATCACAACTATTACTGATAGTGTCACCACTACTGCATGTTTGGATATTTCCACTTTTGGAATAAATGCTATATGTTGTCATTTAATCAGCAGCTAAGGGTCTCTAGATGTATATATATATATATATATATATATATATATATATATATATATATATATATATATATATATATCTATCATATATATAAAGGATGTAATTATAAAATATTGCACAATAAAGGTTTTTGCTTCATTCCACTCTCCCATCCTCCCCTGACTGCCTTCGAACTCTGCAGCACTGCAATGTCCAGTTTCCATTAATAATTTTAAAATAAAGTATTAAAATGCTCTATTTATAGCTAACCACTCGCCGGCTTATGGCTCATCTAAAATGGAGGTGCAGATACTGCTGAGCAAGACAATGAAGAAAATGTACACATATCACAGACATATCTTGCGGTTCAAGAAGTCCTCTTTTGCTGATTCTGGTGTCACCTGACTATTATCACTGCAGTGCTCTGAACTTTGCAGTACGTATTAACTCATTTATGTTGCTGTTTGGAACTTCAGCTGAGGAAGTGATTCTTATTCAGATGTTTATATTGCACAGAAAAATATATTTTATATATATATACAGTATATATATACATCCAATGTTTTACGCTGGCCTCTTTCAGCTTTGTTGTCCCCGTTTTAAGCCATATGTCTTTTTCTGTGCATTAATGTGTGAGAATAAAAGTAGATTTTTAAGGTCAATATTGATACAGATATAGCTGAGAATTGTTAATAGTATTTTTTCAATAAACACATAATTACCCCCTCCCAGTTTAATCCTTCTGCCATGACTGGTGGAGTCATGTTATAGTTTACATCCATGTACATCCAAAATGTCATCACTTGATCATTTTTGTCTTATTAGATATTTGTGTAAAATGGTCACGATTAACATAATCCTTGACTCGTGGCCAAAAATATATTTTGCCGGGTCACAGTGACCTTTGACCACCAAATTCTAAATCAGTTCATCCTCGATACTAAGTGGACGTTTGTGCCACATTTAAAGAAGTCGGCTGAAGGCATTCCCGAGATGTCACGGGAACGGGATGGACGTGAGGCTACAATAGTCTTGACCTTTGACCTCCAACATTTAAATCCCTTTCTTTGAGTGCTTTCAGTCCAGGTGGAATGTTTGTGTTCCTGCGATATCACTTTCACAAGAATGGACTGAACGTATGGATAACCCAAAATGATAAATGCCTCCGGCCTTGTTTGACATTTCTGTACTGAAATATCTGTACTTATCGATACCAATATATTCGCAACAAACTGTGAATCTTTGCCAATGTTCAAGCTCTGTTCAATCAGCATTGTGGAAACCAGCCAACTTTAGGGGCTGAACCCATTTGCTTGAATTAAAAGAATTGTCTCCATTCTCATGAAACTTAAATATTATCAGGAGGTTAAGTCAGCAACAACAACTAATGTACACGTTTTGTTTGGTCACTTAGTATACAAGAGCAGGTTATTGGAAGGTTTAAGCTAAGTTTAATACCTTTCTTGTCAGACAAATCCATACTTTTGGGAATTGGATCAATAACAAAAATACAGAAACTACACTGGCAGGAACAGACTCATTCCAACTGACTGTAGAAAGTGACAGCTCTGTGACTCATTTGAATGACAACAGGAAATGTGTACAGGGTCAAGAAGACTGTAGTAAACCTGCTGTGTGTTAATGTAACAGGGGAAGTGCAAAATCAACACTCCTCACTGCTTCCACCCACAGCTGTGGTTTTTATTTGTCCGGCTTTGCTTTCCAACTCTGCCTCCACCAAATATTACTGTGTAAGTGCGGAAATTAAAACCAAATCAACATTTCTGCTCTTTTAAATACATCTTTCTCAGTCAAAAAAACACCAGGAAAAAAAGCCCAAAAACACACAATGAACTGAACTCAGACGAGTATTATCTGTGCTCCATAGAGCTCCATTGTTGTCAAAAACTATTAAAAACAGCGTTGGACTGAGTGACATTTGACATTCTTGCAATGAACAGTGGGCACTGTAGTTTAAAATGAATACACCACACTACTGCTGGTGATTACCCCCCACAACACCAAATGTGTATTCATCCACCGTTGAAAAATAGTCACGAACAAATGCCACTATTGTCTGAGTAACATTGGCTGAAGAATACAGAGCCCAGCTGTTTAAGGAAATTGCTGAACCTTTTATAGAAATGAAACTATATCGGTGAAATTTTTTAGTTTTTTCCACTTCAGAATGAACAAAGGGGCTGATGGCCACAGACTGTGGCGGTCGGTAAAGAGAGACGGACATTTGCTGAGATTTGTCGGCAGTGAGAAAAATATAGAACGCATCGCTTTTTTGCTTTGTGGTGCTGAACAAATCGGACTTGAGATCCCCGACACTTTCAAAAAGGACCCCCTGACACCCCGAAGAGGCGAGGCATGAGTATTCCAGGGAAGCGCTGACGGGGGCGAGTTGTGAAAGATATCAGAGACAGACACACTGCACAGTCAACCGCCTTGCCTCTGCTGGGTCAACTTGAAGCTCTGACAGCAGTAAAAGAAACACACCAACAAGCTGTCTTCGTGCTTTAAAAGGGAGGAATCATGCTGTAGATATTGACTGTAGATATTCACCCGTCACGTCACGCTACAAAAAGGACTACCGCTTGGGAGAATTTCCCAAATAATTTCTCCCGCGTCCGCCAACAAGCAATAACGCAGCTCCTGAGCCGTGTCGCAAGAGGGGACCTCAGCTGAGCACTTATCTCTTTCCCCACTGAGGGCTGCAGACGTACTCATAGAGAGCAGTAATGAAACTTGTGATGCTAATGCCGCTGCACTTGAGCCGGGCTATATTTAGAGGGATCTCAGCTGTGGGGGCCTCCACTGCCTTCTGCCTGTGTTTGTTTCTGGCCTTCGCTGTGGCTCGAGGTGTTTTAAAAAATGGATGGCGGAGAAAACGCAACGCTACCGAGAGGCAGGTGGCCGTTAGCAGCAGCAGCAGCAGCAGCAGTGCGAGGGATGTGAGGGAGGGAGCGAGGAATAAAAAGCACGCTCTGAAAATCAGCCCAGGCCTCAGTGCTTTACTGCGCTAATTCTACCGGTGGAAACTGTGTATCCATGACAACACGCCGGCAAATATGATTACTCCTTTTTTTGTCTGCTGCTAGTGATGAAACACATTCACATCACGGCGAACCTGCCCTTGATGCCCTTGTCTGAGGTTGTTGATTGTCTGGATGAATGCGTGTGTGTGTGTGCGTGTTTGAGAGAGAGTGTGAATGTCCTTGTTGCTCTATGCACTCCTGCATGTCTAGACATGTCAATATTCTCGCCCTCTTAAAACTTTCAGTGAAACACCCCTTCGCTCTCTCACACACACACATGGACATGAAAAGGGTGACACCCCCCCTGCACACACACACACACACTCAATAACTCTAACACTACACACACTGAGTTGCACACAAAATGAGCCGCGGGTCTCGGTGGTTGCCTGCATGACTGATATATAAAAAAAATGTCTTCATCTCTACCACCTGAACCCTGAGTCCAGAAATCACAATCAACCAGACAAGGGTTAAGAAATACGACAGCATTTAAAGATACGTATGCATTCAATCTTTGTATTTAGGGCTGGGCCATAGGGGGGAAGATCAAATATCACAATATGTTTTAACCAAATAAATAGCGACGGCAAAATATATATATATTTTTTTATCCACATCAGTAATGTGGATATAATGACGAAGTGGGTGAAGGCAAATGGTGGAATAGCTAGAACAGTCGTGAAAAGCCTTTAAAACCAGGAAAAGACAACTATTATGCTACGTTATGATATCCAAGCAACTATGCAACTTTGACTGAATATGTGAACTGAGAAATGCCCTGTAAGGTTTATATTTTCTATATGACTTATAAATACAACCTCTTGTTTTGTCAAATGTCAGTTTGAACTGTGAAAATGAAAGAAAAGAAAAAATAAATATCTTTCTGCACTAATGTTTTCAGACTTAGAAGAAAGGAGAAATCGTGCATTTCATTTGGAAACCATCTTCCCCATTCCTATATTAGTAACATTTCTGAGTTTTGGGCTGTAATATCGCAAGGTTGGCATGGAAACAAGCACACAGTATATGATTAACCCAAACACCTCTATTGCTCAGTGGCCAATGTTCTTATATCCAGCAGAGTGCACACAAAACTAAGAAAATATCCACACAAATTGTTGCCCAAATTCATACTTTAAAAGAGGGGAGGTAAAAGGGTAACTTTGCTGCTTTTTCATCCTCCTTCAAACAACACTGTGCATCTTCTGATATTTACAGTACACCTTGTACTATAAAGAGTTATCTGATGGTTTGATTTAGGAAGATACATATAGTATACATCCCTAGAACACCAACATCTCCATGCAGGACTGAAGCTAGGGTCAAGACATGATGAGATCTGCTGCTTTTTTTTTCCAGTATAAAATAATAGGCATGAATTCTATGACTAGCATTACAAACAAGATCCAGTTTTTCTTAGAAAACAACAGCAGCCCAAAGCGGCACATTTCTGACAATCTTGCCTTGTTAACTTTGTCAATCGTAGTATATTATAACTTTGTGAAAATTAGCATTTGCCACATACGCACCTAATCAATATATAAGTCAACAAAAGGCAAATCAAGGGGGCAAAAAAACATCCTTTGAATACGGTTTCCTCTAACAGTGCTAGCAAACCATAGTAAAGTGTATATGAGTCATAGCCATAGCACTCCAGATGACACTCCTGTAAGAGATAATGAAAGCAAGAATATGTGGGCTGGAGTACACAAGCTTCAGCATGCACATCCCTTCCTACTATAGAGTACGAAAGAAGTGTGGCTCAGCAGACTTTGTATCTGACGGGGACAAAGGTCGAAGCCACAGTGCCATGATGAGCCCTCGCTCCCTCTCCCCGGCCCTTACTCACCCGTCCCTGGACGTCCCATGATGATTTGCTTGCGCGGAGCAGGATGAGGCGACTCAGCTGGCAGTATGAGCGGCAGCAAAGCAGTCGGCGTTGGGTGACAGGCTACCGGCTGTGGCAGCCCCCCGCCGGAGGCATCCTGGTGTCCCTCGGGCTTCCTCTCCCTCTCTCGCCCCCCAGAGCCAGAGGAGGACAGGATGGAGCCTGATGAAGTGGGCATCGCGGAGGTGCTGGACAGGGCAGCGTGGCCCCCTGTGGCTGGAGTCAGTGACTGGGAGGAGACATCATTTTTTTTTTTAAAGCATTAGCAGTATTTACAGAGATCTGATGCACTGTTCTGATGTATATTCTCTTTCAAAAATAATATTCGACTGAAAATCCATCTTTTGATAATTAAACTAAAAGGTTGCGACTACTCAGTCACATCCTGCAGCATAATCCACTACTCCGGTGTTAATCAATTTGTTCAGTATGTTCCAAACACTCAAGAGAGTCCTCACACAGCACAACACGGTAAATAACACTACTTCAATGTCACGCTATTGCCCTCAGTGCAAAAGGGTTCAAAAGGTTTCTAAGATCCTTTTGATGACTGGACTCTGCTGTGAATACAAGCTATACACTTTTAGGGTTAGGCCACCTTTAGGGTTTATCAGAGTATTTCATCCTAACAATACAGATGTGCAGTGAAGTATTCTTTTAATTCACTTTCAAGGTGGACAACATTATAGAGGTTTTACATCGCCCAGGTTATGATGTCCAAATTACATTCTGATCAGCATATTTTGACCAAATGGACTTTGATAGTAAAATTCACTTGTACTTGTGTATTCCTTTTGAGTCTTCCGACCACTCACAGCACTTTACACCACATGCCGTCATTCACCTATTCATACACTGATGTTCGGGGTTACTATGGTGGCACCTGCCCATCAGGACTTAACAAATTCACATTCACACCCATTGATGCACTGATGGTGCAGCTATCGGGAGCCATTTGAGGTCAAGTGAAAAAACTACTTTGCTCTCCCATTTCTTACATATTTAGATCTAAAATGAAATGATATTATATTTTATACCACGATATGGTATTGCTAGGATATTGCGATAAGACTTTATCCATATGACCAATCCCTATACTGAATGTGATCATATTCCACAAAAACAAAACTGACTTGCTTACCGAGCTGGAAGTGACCAGGACGAGTGTGGATGAAGGGTTGCGCAGGAGAACTGCACCGTTGGTGGTGGCCCCGTTGATGGGAACAGGGACCTGGAGGCCTGGGAGAGCTGTGTGTTGGGGCAGGCTGTGCTCTCTAGACCTGCTCCTCTCTCTCCTCCCCAATGGGCCATCAGAGAACTTGGCCAGGGGAACATCTGGGTTGCGGACAATGACTGGGGAATCACGGAGCGGCACAATGCGTCGTGGGGAGGGTTCCTGGGGCAGCGGGGAGGGAGGAGTGGGAGAGACCAGCATGGGTGGTGGAGTGGAGGCAGCGGAGGATGGTGGCCTGCTGGTGGCGCTACGAGGCCGGGGAAAGGAAAGTGAGGAGGGGGTTGTGGGCTGACTCTGGGGGGAGAGGACTCTGAAGGCGGCAGGGTTGTGGCCCAGGGTTGGGTCTCCCATCATGCCCACCAGCTCAGGTTTGGTCTGGTAGTCCTGGATTGCAGGCAGCGGTGGGGGTGGATGGGTGTCGAGCTTCCTTTTGCTGGGGCTCATGGGGACTGTAAAAGTGAGATTGGTCTGAAACGTGGGCACAATCCCAGACAGGTGGCGCTCTCGATCAACACCTGGTGTACCAATCTTAGTGCCGCTAAGCTGGCGATGGCGGCGTGGAGTAAGTGAGGAAGGAGCAGTGATGGGGCTGAAATTGGCAGGACGAAAGCCGAAGAGCGGAGAGGGTGAAGGTGATGGGGTAGGTGAGAACGGCGATTGGTTAGAGATAGGTGAGTATGAGGGTGTGCCTGAGCGGGAGCCCCCTAGGGAGACCAACATGGTCGCGGCCTCACACTCATCAAAGTCAAAACGAGAGAGGTCCTGGGGGAGCAGAGAGGGAAGGGCCAGGCGGGGGCGGGAGTCTCCTCCACGGCTGCTGGCCTCACTGCTTTCGCGTGACGTCTCATCCCAGTCAAACTCTGAGCTAGCTCTTCCACCGCTCATTCGAAGGTCAGAGGGAGTCAGGGTCCCTGTGCTGCTGGCTCCACCCCGTTCCCGGCTACCTCCACTGGCTTCCATCTCCTTGGTCCTCATTGAGAGGTGTCTGGAGCAGTATCCTCGGCGCTGGGACTCTTTTGAGCAGCCTTCCCTGGAGCACAACCTCCTCCATTGCTTCCCATTGAATTTCTTACGGATGCCTGTTGGCGTGCACACCACATCTCCCTTTGTGTACTTTTGCTGGGCAGCTGTCAGTGGGGTGCGTGAACGTGAGGAGGAGGAGGAGGTTGAACCTGATCCGGATCCACCGCCACCACCAGCTCCTCCACTGGAAGAACATCCTCCTTGGGCCTTCTCGACTCTGGAGGAGGACGCAGTGGAAGAGGAGATGGGAGGGAGAGGGGGAAGTTGAGGGATGGTAATGACAGCTGCAGCTGTTGCAGTTGCTGTGTCAAGGCCTAATAGGACAGGTGAAGGAGGAGGGTGGGGGTTCAATGCAAGATGGGTAGGGGGGACCCCGATGCCCCGCACCACAGAAAGGTGGGGATTGAGGTAGCCAGGCGGGGGCTTAGAGATGATGTGGCGGTGCAGGGGAAGTGCCATTGGTTGGGCCCCAGGTATGATCGCCCCTATAGGAAGCATGTTAAAGTGAGATACCTCCATGTCTTCTTCGGGGGTTAGTGGCATGTATGGGTGGTGTTGCTGCTGCTGTTGTTGGTGCTGCTGCTGCTGCTGCTGCTTCACACTGTTCTCCCTTTCTCGCTCTCTTTCCCTCTCTCTTTCCTGTATTCTCTGGAGGTCCCTCTCCCTCTCTAAGTCTTTCTCAATTTCCCACTCTCGACCTGGAGCCAGGCTGAGGACTGAAGCTGGGGTAACTGGAGAGGTAATGCTGTGGCCTAATGTGGAGGAAACAGGGACCATACCTGGGTAGGATATTCCTCTTCCCAACACTGACCCCACGCCAGGTGTCATCCCCCGGCTCAAACGACACACCTCCTGCTCCACATCTATCTCCTCCCTGTCCTCTCGTTCCAGTTCCTTGTCACTGAATCCCTCCTCTCCGTCCTGTCCCCCTCCAGACGGCAGATCCAGATCCCAAGGTGGCACCAGAAGCCGGAGTGTCTGTCGGGAGACCCACACTGCCTGGGTCCCACCAGCTGTCCCTCTGCCATCCTCTTCCTCGCCCACAGAATCAGGTCTTTCCTCAGACAGCAGGACACGGTAGCGGTTAGCCACTGCAGGGTGTGTGTCCACCTGGGTCACCACACCTTCTCTGTACCATTGCCACTGGCCCTCGCTGCCCTCCTCATTTCCAAATGGTACGCAGACACGGGTGCCAATAGCTATTGGATGGACACCAGGTGGTGGGGCATCTAAGATAATGTCCACCACCCCTGGGGGGCTGTCATGTTGATATGGATAACGGCACAGCGTCTTCTCACCATTCAGTTGAACCTCCAGGCTTCCAAATTCACCGCTGACCTTACGCACCACTCCAGCCCGGAACACCAAGTCTGAAATCCCCCCTTCGTCCCTCCTTTCGTCTCCTCCCACCTCGTCACTTCTTCTCCTGAGCTGTCGGGCGAGGACGCGCTGATTCTTCATTCCTTTGGCGAGGGCGTCAGATAGTGCATCGGGGAGACTGGGTAGTGCGTGTGTAGACATCTGTGTGAGGGTGTGTGTGTCGCCAACTACCTCCAGGTCAGCTGAGTGCTCGCTGGCAGTGTCTGTTGAGGAGCAGCGGGGTAAGAGGACGGGTGACGTTCGCTCCGCATCTCTTGCCCCTTCAACTCCTGCGGGCCTTTCCCTGTCCCCTGCCAGCGTCAGCGTAGGGGGTCCTGGGGAGCCATCCTGAGGCCCCTCCCTGCCAGTGGTCCTGCTGTGGAAGTCGTTAATCAGGCTCCTGCTTTGACCGTTGCCAACAGGGTGAGGGACACAGATGTCTTTTCCTGAACCTGTTGACCCGTGGTTAATGACCCCACCACTAAGAGGAAGATGCGGGGGCGTGGTGGAGGAAGGGTTGCTATGGTTACCAGTAGCAGACAAGCAGTGTTCAGAGGTGTACTTCTTCTTGGGAACGCGGGCCTTGAAGGTGGCCGTTTTCCGGCTGGAGGCGGGGTTTGGACTGTTGTTAGCGCTTGGTGTACTACTGTTACTACAACTACTACCACCACTGTCACTGTGGCTGCTAACGCTCACAGCTGACCTCCCTGATCTATCATCTGAGGATGTCACTAATTTCCCAGAATCCATCACGAGTGATACTGTCGTTTCTGACAGCCTGTGAAGACCCTCTCCCTCTGAAGTGCCCCGTGCTCTGATTGGGTCCGTCTGGGACGACTCAAAATGTGAATTAGAAGAAAATGAAGAGGAGGGTGTTCTGTTTTGTGGGGATCTGCTTCTGTCTCTGTTCTCATCTGAGTCTCTCTTCTCCCCTCCTTCTGGGGCATCCCCCGCTCCGCGACGCTTCCCCCCCTTGGCCCGGGTGGAGGGAGGAGAGCGACGGCCCTGCTTTTTTATCGGCTTCATCTTTTCATCTAGCTTGCTTTTTCTCTAAACAAGTCTTTTTATTTATTTATCACAGAGATTCTCTTTGGCGTTCCTCTCTTGTTTTGCCTTGGTTTTTTTCCTTCTTCCACCTCCTTTCTATTATCTCTATTTTCCTCCTCTGCCGGGGCCTCTCTCTCTCATCCTGTCTTGTCTTTGTTGCGCGACTTCGGCACTTGCCCACCTTATTCCAGTGTCTCTAAAAGAAAGGGAACAGGGATTGTGGTTTACTCATGTGGCAAACACATTCAGAAATGAAAAAAGCCCATTCACCACGACAGATTGCTACCAACTGCCTGGCTGTGGAGTGGAGTGGAAAAGTGGAGTGGAAAAGATTGGATCAGAATCAAACATCTATGAAGACATTACAAACATCAAAGTAATTCAAATAAAAGCAAATCAAAGAGGGACTTTATGGTCACAAAAACCAAGAGTAATAACCAGTTAAATATGAACATAAATCCTCAAATAAATGCATTCCACGCAAAATGATGCACCATCGTACTAGAGTAGTAATGAAAATGACTCATCTACAAATTCATTACACATTAATTCATTACATAACAGGTTCTACTCACATTGCAAAAGGCCTGCATCCATACCAGGTACATATTGAAAACAGGAGGCCATATTGTAGCGTAAACACAAAGTAGGCTCACAACACAGTATGGAAATAGTGAGGAGCACTTTGCAATTTGCCCAGACAAGCCTTGCTGCATACACATGCACTCTCACACACACTACTTCTTGGCCGGGGCAGTAGAGGCGGGGGAATTCCTTTTTCGCTCGCATATTGAAACCCTTCTCTTTTTTCTCTCTCTCTCTCGACCTTTATCTATGTATTTCAAAGCAGTCAATCCGCCCCTACAAACTCTATTTCCTGTGGAAGACCATTACCTAACTTCCCGTTACTTCTCTTTGCTACTATTACACGTTGCATCCTTATCCTCTGGCTGCCTCCTCTCTTCTTCTCTCTCCTATAGTTGATTCCTACCTCTTCCTCGCTCTTTTTCTCTCCTCTCCTTCCACTGAAGTCTTGATTCTCATTTTGTGCTGCAGCCACCCAGAAAAAGCCAGAGTTGTTCCGATTAATTGTCATTCCGCACCAGAGTCATTCAGCATCGCAGCTAGCCATGCCAGAGTCATTCAGAATACCTACCATTCCACACCGGACTCATTGACAGCTCTGCCCCCGGTTAGAAAGTAAAACAGATTGATTTTGCTGACTTGTTGAATGGGAGGCTGTTGTCATTTAACTGGTTTGTTTGCCGTGTGGCTGATACGCGCGGCACTTGCCTTGGGTACTAGCTGCTGTGTGCGCTGCCTCGTTTCTTCCAACACAAGAGTTTCCACAGAGCTAGGAGTGCCAGAAAGACGTTAACAACGAGTGTATGAGAGTGAGAATCAAAACACCCCCCCAATATGCTCAGTCGCCTTTTCTGAAAAATTCGCACTCCGATGTTCACTGTCAAAATGTTCTATCATTGATGTCTATCATGCACCGCGAGGCATGTCTACTTGTCAGTGACGGTTTGACTGTCTGTTAACTTCCATGTCTTGCCTGTCTGTCCCCGCCTCAACGTCCATCCTCCCACCAGCCTCTTCCCCCTCCGTCTCGTTACCCTTCAGTTGCCTCCCTGTTTGTCTGCACATTCATTCAGGTCCTTTTAATATCTGCCACATCCTATTGGCGAGAGAAAAAAAAATCAATTTTCAGAGATAAGTGCCGCCTGTCTCAAGGCCACATACATACACACACACACACACACACACACCTATGTGATGATAGTTGAGAGTGCACACAGAGAGCCAGGGAGCTAATAGCCGTCACTGTGCTCTATGCAAATCCCTATTTAGGACAGACAACCATAGAGCAGCCACCATAAAATTATTTGGCAGACGGCCTTACTTGGTCACGGTAGAGGTATGCTACGTGTGTTTACTCAGTAGTGTGCCGTGTACAACAGCTGGTGTAGGAGTCCTGGGCCTGGTGATAACAGCTTAAAGGCAAACTGACGCAACTCGCTCTCCCCGCCGTGTAACACGGAGCAAGGTAGCCCCATATGGGAGCTATAGTGGGCCTCCTATGCTTCATGTGCAGCGATCAAAGTCGAGCTCTATCTGCTCATCAGGTGTGCTCGGATTGGACAGTACAGTCATATTGTATTTCCAGAAACGGTGTTTCCCTTCTCTTATACATAAATAAATGGTAACCTGTATGGCAACATGGAGCTGATGCAAACATTTACTGCCGCCTTTTAAAACCGCAACTCGGCTACGACAAACTAATAACCGCTCAAGTGAACTGCAACGGATTATAATATTGAGTATGAAGTGACTTGGTCATCTTTATGCTATAAAACTGCATATGCCCAACACACTTTCTTTTTCTTTTTTAAACCTTGCCATACATTCCTTATAATTCGCTAATATGTGCCAGACCTTTCAGTCCTTTATGGAATGCTTTAACCTCCCGTGGAGATGCTAAATCATGTATTAAATGGTACATTTCTGACCCCAGATCAAACTGTATAGATTCAAAAGTTTCTTTAAAAGTGTATAACAGGATCACGACAGTGCCAGGGGTGTATACATGTATCCACCAGAGCAGACACCAGCCGTTAACTTCCACACAAGGTGCACAGCACAAGTTATAAAACTACAGGAGGCGATGTCGTCACCTCTGGTTATCTGGATAGTACCGTGTATGTGTCAATCCCTCGTAGTACCGCGAGTACTACCAGTTTGTACTCCACAACACAGCAGGCCGTGGCGTGCAGCGGCCAGGCCTCAACTACACACACACACACACACACGCGCCCGCGCGCACACACAAGGCCGCTTAGAAATCCTCAACTCACTGTCACCGGGAAATAACCGGTTTAACGGGCACATTAACCACTTAATACCGCGTATTACGGCCCGCACTAACCGCGTTGCGTGACAGCGTGAAATGTCCCGAAACAGATGGACGCGTTAACTTTGTCGATCCGCTCCACGGTCACACACAACCACACAAACAGCGGACAAAGTCGGCCGTCTTTGGCCCATCCGAAAGTGACAGTCGCCCGAAAGGGTAGCGACACCGAGCCGGGTCGCTTTGTGGCGACCCTCGTCGTCGTTCGCGTTATTGCGACCGAGATACGAGAAGGGGAAAGTGTCAATGTGCGGCCACGAAGTAGTCCACCGGAGAAGGCCCTCGAGCCCCTTTGCAGAACACGTTAATTCAAACAGCCACGTTGATTCGTGGAGGAGACAAACAGAGGAAGAAATATGTAACTAAGACAGTGGAGGAGGGAATGACAAGCCACTTTGGGAAGGTTTGGATACCACGCAGGGGGAATAGCAGTTGTTCTAGGAAGTCCGACGGCAGTTATGGCGTTGAATTTATTTCTAGTGGAAAAGTTTCACGCTCACTATGTCTATCAGCACCGCTCCCTTTTTTTTCTTTTTTTCCCTCCTCCTCGCACAAGACACTGAATCCGCAGTCCGCTCCTCTCCGTGGGCTTACCCAGATACCGGAGGAGTATGGTGATCAGCTCCACCGCTAATACGGACTATAGCCACGGTAAACACGGCCAGCGTTAGCGGCTCAGCGAGAGCACAACAAGCCCCACTGCAGTGCTGCAGGAGAAATATTTGTGGGCAGCTAATACTCACCAGAGCTAATATAGTACCCCAGTGTGGTTCTCTGTTGAGTCCGCAGGGTAAAATAGGGCAGGTCGGCCGGTCGTCCGCAGCTGCCAATTAGCGGCGATCCATGTTTCTCCAGCAAAGCAACTTAAAAGGAGGAAAAAACTACTGCCCCTGTACATTCTACACTACAGTCGCAAAATGGTGAATGAAGCCCCGAAGCCTTGACAACCAGCCCGCGCGGCCAATTGCGGGGCACGAACGCGTACAGTAGCCAATGGGATCACGCAGAAGGGGAGAGAAGGCGGGGCCACGCGTCAAAGTAAATTTGAGCGAAGGTGCGCCGCGGCCAATCGCAGTGTGGGAAAACACAGAACAGCTGTTGGGAAAGCGAGGCTGCGGCGGCCAATGGGGCTCCTATGTGGGCATGTCTCCGACTGTGTCGGGCACGCAGGACGGGATTGAGATCGTTCTCTCTCTTCTCTTCATCCCCTCTTCACTTGTCTACCAACATGGGACACGGGCATGGACGGAGGAGACGCTGTCTGTCTGTCTTTTTTCTTCTTTAAACGGGTTGGACTTGTTTCGGTAGACTAAACACACCGACGTGATATTATCAAATTGAATGTAGATCGATATGTCACGGCCCAAACTATCGCAGCTTTAAGAAGAGGAGACACTATGTGTGCTGTATATTCGTCTCTATGCATGGCAGCAGCGTCTCCACTATGATCCACAGGTTGAGTGTAGTTTTAGGGGAACCGCAGAGAACACCAACTCCCAAATGATCATGCTTTCTCTACTTCTCCATCCCTCTCGCAAACTCCCCGACTCCCTCCCTCCCAACTAATCAGAAGGCGCTCCGAAGAGCGCAGCGTCTCTTCGTCCCGCCTCCCCCCGCCAATCAGGACGGCCGCTGGCTGGCTACACGTCACCAGAGCAGCGTGCGATTGGCCGAGAGGCCGGGGGTCTGCAGGCCAATGACCGAATGCTGCGGTGAGGTCATTAATGCTTGTTGCCATCAGCCTGGCCAAACAGGAAGAGTGAAACCCCAGTGAGTAAGTTTGGTCCAAACACGGTGTATGTGGGTCCTCAGAGAGTGACCCACATACACCGTGTGGGCCTTCCCTGCACGGGCACTACTCTGTGCACTTACAGGCTGTGACACACTAAAGAAGAACAGGAGACACACACAGACACACACACACACACACACACCACACACACACACACACACACACACGCACACACACACAGACAGACACACACACACACACTTTCCACTGCTATTCCACAAGGCACTAATGGTGTATGTGGATTGCTGTGTAGCAGGGTGTCTCGCTGTTTCTATAGCTTACAGGCACAGATGGCGAGTTTGGTCAATGATGATACAGAGCTCGCTGGTTGCGGCAATGCAGTTTGCCTGGCACACACACAAACACACACGCACACACAGGCGAGCGGGTACACTTGTCACAGTTACACACAAAATGGGGCGAACGCGTACAAGCCAGCACCTACACACACACACACACACACACACACACACACACACACACACACACACACACACACAGCAGGATAGCAGGCGCAGTAGAGTTATGCCTTGGTGTTACATAAGCTGTACGTGTGCAGGAGCGCACACACACACTGCACCCAGTGCAATCACACACAGATATATACACACTTTTGTGTATATCGTACAACCTCTTTGAGCATGCAAACATACAGACATGCACTGTTGCACATACAACAAAGTACAGTTTATTGTTAGTATTTAGTTTGCACATGAATGCACAGGGGACCCTTTTGTGCACGTGCACGTACGCACGCACACACACACACACACACACACACACACACATACACACTGCATTTCCTGTACCCGTTTCATGGCCCTACCATGAGCGACTTTTGACTCACACATCTGTGAGAATGCATGTAGTCTGCTTGCAGACTACATCTAAGTGCTGAGTGAGTGGGATCTCCAGACATCTCCCACACCCCTCGTAGTGAGGCACTGCAGTCTCTGTCTGCCTCTAACCGACTGCTCACGCACAGTAGACAAGCACACACAAACACTTTCGCAACGCGGCAGCCGAAAGAGACATGAAAAGGCACCCGAGATTGAAGTCCTTGGGGCAAGCTTTAGGGTGAGGCGGAGAAAATGGGAGTGCGAGGGAGACTTTGGTGGTAAAAGGTAGTAGATGAGAGACAGATGGTGAGGAAAGTTATAAAAGAGAGAGACAGAAACAGAGAGAAATGGGCCAGAGAGGTAGACAGAGAGCTGCGAAAGTCAAGCAGTTTGTGAATGAGAGCCATAAATCCAGCTGGCATTAGCACCTCTGAGCACTTTCTAAGAATGAGGCGGAGAGCCGCGGCTAAGCCCTCCCCTCAATCCCAGTCACTTTACACTAAATGCATTACGGCCACTTAACTGCTAAACAGCTCCAGGGACCCCTGCTTTGTACCTGACCCAGCACGCTTAACACTCTCTAATTCAAGAGTGTGTGTTCAAAAAAGAAAAGAAAAAGAACAAATGGAGAGTGGGAGAAGGACCGGATGAGTCCCAGCTCTACTCGTCTCCCCACCGGCAAACATTTCGAGGTTGAGTGTATGCACACAGTGGATTTAACAGCCGGCACCTGCTGCCAATAATGAAACCTGAGACGAGTGTGCACTCACTCATAGACAGGCATTATAACAAAATATTTTTCTGGTGTTAGAGGTGTAGATTGTTTCCAAAAAAAATATTTTATGCAAATTGTCTACTGTGTTTAATATTTACAGTAAACAGAAAGGCATTGTTGAATTACGGCTATCAAAAAGTAACAAATCAAATCAAAGACCGAAAAATTGCTCAATACCAGATTTCGAGAGGGGTGCCCGTACAGAACGCAGAGGCGAACCGCCACTGGTATAAATGCAACACGAGTGGACCCTGAGGGGACGCCGTCTGTTTCCACGGTCATGAACGAACTGTCGAGCTAAACGTTTTAAAGTCAAGGTCCTGAAAGTCTGGACATCTACATTGTCATGGCAACGGAAGCAGACTGCATCTACTGATGAGGACAGAGGGATACGAGAGCTCACATAACAATACAGCAGTGGTGGAAGACGCACTCCAATTCTGTCCTGAAGTAAAAGTGGTGATACGGTGTAGACACAGATTCTGGTTTCACATACATGTAGGCGACGGGAAAGTATTTTACATCGGAAGCGTTCCGGATTTCCGTTTGTGGTCCGAGTAGTATCGACGAGACACTTTGGAGTAGGCGTTGGTTGAATGAGAGTAGTCAAAAGAGTTAAAACACACTGGCCCCAATGCACTCTGGGAACCCACCGGTTATCGTCTGCAGATACCACTGCTTATTATTGGTTTAAAATGAGCTGGTTAACTGGCTACTTACACGCCGTCTCACGTTGCTAATGGGACTGCTAACAATGAGCAGCGCGCAGAGAAAGAAGTCTTGGGCCGGATATCACCCGGCTCCACCAGAACCCCAGAAATATAGAGCCTCACCCCTGCAGGCCGAGCTCAAGACCCATAGTAGGTAGTTTTGCGTAAAAGACGTGGTTTGCTATGTAGCGTACGCATGTGGCAATATTTAAGGGTGAAAGTTACCTGACAAAAGTAAAGTATTATAAGCAGGGTTGCAAAATTCCGGGAATATTCAAAGTTGGAAACTTTCCACGGGAATTAACGGGAATAAACGGGAATATACGGGAATTAACGATAATTAACGATAATTAACAGGAATAAATTGAACATTTTGGGGTAATTTAACTGTATTTACCTTGTTATAAGCAGACATGCATACAAACATTTATAATACAACTTTTAAAAATGACATTTTTGACTTTTTTGACATTTTGTGAGTAGAACTTTATTCTTTCATCGAACAACAAAAACATGAATGTTGAATAAAAAAGGTGTATTCCCTATGATCACCACCCCCCAACCCACTTTTCTTCCCCTGAATCTAAATGCTTTCTTCCTGGACCTCATCAACGTCCTCCTCACTGCTGTAGAAAGTTAGTCTACTGTATACAAATAAACTTGGTATTAAAATGAACATGGCTTCAGTTTACCAAGTAATCAATATGCTGTATGACAAACAGTGTTGGGAAAGTTCACTGTCTACATGAACTAGTTCAGTTCATAGTTCACACATTTTAAAATGAACTAGTTCAGTTCATAGTTCACATATTTTAAAATGAACTAGTTCAGTTCATAGTTCATAATTCAAAATGTTGAACTAAGTTCACAGCTCCAAAAATGAACTAGTTCAGTTATTTTTTTCAATATGTTGCAGCTAAAATTGAAATCTCTATCTGTCTGCAATACCGCTCTTGGCCACTCGGCGCTCTCACACTTGCCAGACATAGGGCTGAAACGTTCAGACACTGATGACAGAGACGTTCAAAAACAACAGAACGTTTTATGTTTATGTTTCTGGCAGACAATGTTCCCAACCAGCTGCATTCAGGGTCCAGCTGAGCTAGGCGTGCATAGTCTTGTTCTCAACTACACTTAAGTACGTAGGCACATTTTTTTGGTGCAAAATTCCCGAGCCAAAGTTCGCGTGGAAACTTTCCGGAAATTTACCGGAAACTTTCCGCCCCTTTGCAACCCTAATTATAAGCATAGACTGTATATAGGAAGTGGTCGTAGTCATCGTGACATCACCCGTTGGTTTGTGGACTGCTGTTTTGAAGCCTCGAGTTCAGCAATTTCGCCGTCTCCATCTTGGATTACGGCCGAGGCCAATCAATGAACGATAGTGACCATATTTGGAATGCGGAGGAGTGACGTAGAGACGCCGTATACGGCCCTGGTAGAGAATCACAGTAAACCCCCCCTAAAGCATACCTGGGGAGAGTTTATGGCCTATTTGAATCTAAATGGTGCATCATTTACTAAATGAACATCATGCTGTATTGAAGACTTGAAACTAGAGATTGAGACCATAAACTCATGTTTACTGAAGGAATAAATCAAAAGAGAAGTTATTTTCTCATGGACTTCAATACAACCAAAGGAGTCGCCCCCTGATGGACATTAGAGAGAATGCAAGTAAGACACTTCCGCATCGGCTGAATATAAGTCAATTCATAGGGGACATAAACAACGGCCTCCTGGGAAAAGGCCTTTGTGTATTTGAACCATCCATTTATTTACATCCATTTACACTACGTTACCTGGCTTTCTAAGAGACGTCCTGGCTCGCAATTACATGGATTATATAAACCCTTTTACTGTTTGAATGCAATGATGACGTAAGTAAGTGTGCACATGAGAAGCATCACCGACTGCAATAGCTGGTCATGCTACTCAAGCATTAACCACCAAAGGTCGCGGATGCAACCTGAACAAATGGGCTTCCCAGATCGACTGTTAGTGAGTGGGTGGAATACATTAGCCGGCATTTTGGGTTAACGAGTGGCCGTGTTAACTGGTGACTTTAGTGACAGCAGCTGTTGAAAACACAAATAGAACGAGAAGGATGTCCTCGTAAAAACTTTCAACCCATTTTAAATACAGACTTGTTTGTTTATTATCCGTGCAGACCATTTAGAAAGTTAACACGAGCAACCACGGACGCAATCGACTGAGTCACCAGTTAACACGGTCACTCGTTAAACTGAAACACCCGCTGCTCGGAAACGGTCCGGATCCTGTTGGAATACTGTCGTACTTGAGTCACAGTTGAAACGTTGAGTTTAAACACTGAACCAGACATTTTGATGCTGGTCAAAGCTTTAATTCAACGTTTGAAGCGCGTTAACTCGTCTGGATGGCGAATATTTTTGATGGCGGGTCAATCTAAAAGACAGTGCATGCATTTTGTAGTGTGGTTTATGTTGTGTACACCGCTGCAACAGAATGAGTCCAGAATGAGACTGCATTTAAAAAAAATCTTATTTAGTAATTTTTATTCTGACCTGAAAGCTTGGGTTATGTTTACTGCAATATGCAACATGTGTTTTTCCTCGTAGCTGCTGTGTGTTGTATGTTGCTCACTTTGACATCACTGTCAATTACCAAAGTTCATGGAAAATAAATAAATGAAAATAAAAGAGGGGCCTTTACATGCAATATCAAGAAACTAACGGCCACTTCCTGATGTGGGGTCTGATGTTACTGTCCCCCTGTACACGACAGTGCAGATGGATGACTTACTCATGGTTGGATTTCAAACCATGTTTATTTCTAAAAAGAGTGCCACCAGGCCAGTGTTCTTCAGTTTCATTCATTCTTCTATATCTGCAACAGTCTCTGTTGCTCAGTAGATGGTGCTGTGTCCTCAAACTGAACTGCACTGACCGTAAGCCGATAATCTTGATTTATAATCAAGTTATATATTGATATATTGGACACATGCATACATCAGCTTCACGCAAAAATAAGTGGGGAGCTCAGTTTTACATTTACAGCTAATTTGCACCTCGTAAATAAATGGAGGTAACTTCAGGGAGGTTTTATGATGAAGATATATTTGATCACAAGAAGAATATTTTTAATTGTAATGTGAATTCTATAAAAGTGTGTAATAAGGACATGGGAGACCATAATGTTCTCTCAAAAAGATATTTTGAGTCTTTGATTTCGAGATTGACTGTTGACTTGTCCAATCGGGAGCACCACTTGAAATGAAGGGTGGTCGAATTAAGCCCTCCATGTGTTCCACGGGGCTCTCGGGACTGTTCGAGGAGAACACATTGACGACTGGAGCGGCGGCTAGTGGACGCTCCCGCATGTATTTATTAGTTATTAGCGAGGAGGCCGCTCTGCAGGCCCCTTGAGCCGCCGCGAGGACAATCCATCTCCAGAAATACCCTTGCAGGCCTGCTGCTGCACAAGTACCCACCTGTCAGCATGTAATCCCGCCCACTGACTTGACTGACTGCTCATGCGCCATGCGTTTTCTACCGTCAACTTAACATTAATTATGTCCTCACTGGGTTCATTATTATGTTTTAAGAGCCGTGAAGTCTAATCAATGAGGGAAAGCAACTCCAAGTAAAACATAGAAAAGAAAACAATGTAATAAAAGGTTAGTTCTTCATTATTGACAATAAACTCAAAGTTTAGCAAAACAAGATTTCAGTAAATTAATTATTTTGTAATACCAGATTGTATATCATATATATATTTTTTCAGTTACTAGAATAAGTAGAAGTTGGCTAATATATTGTCTGCCCCCCCCCCCATATTTCCAACCACAATATCGGTACATAATAAGAAATGATATATTGATCATGTGTCTCACTACGTTTTGAATGTTGGAGGTCCACAGCTTTCACCGATACCTGCTGGAGAAGACGGGGTCCCAGCAGGAGCCCAGCAACAATGCATGATAATTAGCCTTCTGTTGTGATCTGGTTTCTGTCTCGGCCTCTCCGGACTGTGACCTCTGACCCCGTCCCACAGCCAGACAACAATGCTTCTCGGCTGGAGGCCAAACAGCCCATCAATCAGCCGCCTATTAATACGCCCCATCCCCTGTTGAGATCAACAGCCGGTGAATGCTTCAAATCAGATTTCAAGGGTGAGGGTGAGGGAGGGGGGGGGGGGGGGGGGGGGGGGGGGGGGGGATGGAGTCGGTGACATGAAACAAATACTGGAATGATTAACAGGACTTTGAGAACACAGGGAGACTGTGAATGTAAAGAAAGTGTAGTAAAACGACATGTGTAGGCAGAGAGGGAGGGAGGGGGCACTGGTCAGCCATGGTTCAAATAGCTGCTCCATGAACACCATTCAGCCAGTGATGGAGCGGAACCAAGTACTTAAGTACATCTTCATTTGTAAAATAACTAGTAACTAAAGCTGTCAAAGTATTAAGTAATTAGTCAAGTATTAAGTAGAAAGAGGCATGAGAAGAAATTACTCAAGTACAAGTACTTAAAAACTGTAACATTACTTCAGTAACTGCTTTATGTCTGTGTAGTTACAAGTATATCAAAAACATTATATATATATTATTTGAACTTTTAAGGTAAATTGTTTCCATGCTAAGCTAACCACCTGCTAGCTAGCTTCTTAGTTAGCAAGTATAAGAGCTGTTTTATTCAACAATACAATTCAGTATCAAAGAATGACCGGGTACCATTTCGTGTGCAGTTTGTTATGTTTGTGAAATAAGAAATGAAATAGTCAAGTAGTAGTTAGTGTTATTTTTTCCATAGTATGACCTCTCAAACTCTGTAATGATGCTAATTAAAGAGCTTGACTAAAGTGCACACTGTGGTGAGATACTGGAAGATTTCCACTTCATTACCTTCCAGAACGGAGAGTTGTCCCTCTGAGCAAGTTTCCAGACCGGACAGATCAGTCTAGACATAATGAGTGTTTGCATTTTTATGTCAATAAACTTCAGTCAAACACTCAATTATCGAACCATTATAGTTTCACAGATTTTACTCGCTATCCCAAGATTCCCTCACAAGTCTCGCGAGAGTTTCCAATAGCAGGAGGTAGAAGATGTACTACTAGAAACAGACAGCAGGGGGAGCCAGAGTTCCAGCGAGACACCAGGGGAGAAATCAAATGGAGGTTTTCGGTCCAGCAGTTAGTGATTATTATACATAAACAGGGGGGCGGCTTGTTTAAGAGTAAACTTATTAAATAATATAATAACTATATCGAACGGTTATCAAAATGTTCACACAGGACAAGGCTGAATTAGTCATGTTCTGGCTAGAGCTGGTAGCTATTTTCCCAATAGATGAATCATGTAAGACACTTAAGCTGCAATTCTCTGGCCCCTGCCTCTCAAAAAGGGAAGGCGGGCTGGTTTCCTTCTGTGATTGTAAACTAAAAGGCCTTTGGAGGTTTTACTATTGGTGAAACTAAACTAAACCATTTCAAGACATCATCTCGCCTTCTGGGCAAGTTTTGATGGGAAGCTTTCACTACTGCCAAGGCATTTTATAGACCAAACAATTAGTTGACTTTATACAATATGCAACATTTATAAAAAAAAAAGACATGCAATAAAAAAAGTTATATCAGTGGGTCGGATCCAAGCAATGAGATAAACCCACATTGTGTCTGGTTGCTGTTGTCTGGTAATTAAAACTTCCATTTCGGCTTAAGTAAAAGCACCAGTTGGTGTGTCGCCGAGGCGGCATAAAGTCTTTTTACTACTTTTTACTACTGCTGCTGAACGTCAACCAAACGGTTAGCATCTGGTAGAAAATATGAGAGAATATCAATTAAAAGTAAACAGATCATCCAACTTTTAAAAACATAACATTTCTCTCATCTACACAAGAAAAAAAATAGAATGAAAAATGTTCAACAAAAGACCAAGAATTTTTCCCAAATACTTTCCTGCACCTGAAGCTGAAAGTAACGAGGTCAGTCTCACAAACATCACTCCGTCAGAACCAAGTCCCTCAAGGTAAGTTCTCCCATCATCTAACTGGGTTAACTTATTATACTGTATTTGTTTAAAACTACACTGTGTTGATAACTTAAAATCGGCAACGTAATTTATTTTATCAAATAATTGTATGAGTAAAAAACACAATATTTGCCTGTGTATTTTTAAAAAAAGATAGTACCCAAGAACTTGAGTACATAAACAAAGTAGAATGTAAAAAGAAGAAAAGAGAGAAGCTGACATCCAGTTGTTTTTTTTAACCTTTTTTAATGAACCCTGATTATTGTTTAATTACAAATGAAGAGGAACAGACAGAAGAGAAACTCTAGTACAGGTGGTTCCTCCATGATAAAAACAGAAAAGGAAAAAGGTCTCTGACAACAGACGAGACCAGAGAAAGAGGACAGAAGTGTGTGTGTGTGGGGGGGGGGGGGGGGGGGGGGCACATTTCAAATAATACAAAGGTTAAACAGTACAAAGCTTTTTTTTCTTACAGAACCCGCCAAAAGGGGAAGAATAGTATATATGTACAACATAAAAAACGTTTGATTTCCCCCTGCTGTATATCATGTGGGGAGTATGTGACCCTCCTCTTGTCCATGTTAACGTGGTTACAAAATCCACGAGTAAAAAATAAAATAAAATTAATACATATTAAAATGCACTGAAGCCAACTAGTTGAAGTTCATGGTAAAGAG
The DNA here is from genome assembly GCF_009769545.1 of Cyclopterus lumpus. Taxonomy (NCBI): domain Eukaryota; kingdom Metazoa; phylum Chordata; class Actinopteri; order Perciformes; family Cyclopteridae; genus Cyclopterus; species Cyclopterus lumpus. The sequence goes on along the minus strand of NC_046976.1, from coordinate 2,834,603 downwards.
TGCAACTGGAACAAAAACGTACAGGAAATACATGGAGACAGGCGGGGCCATGGGCAGGAGGATTCAGAATAATCAAAAAATAGTCATGTTAATAATAGAATTACAAGAGTAACAGTAATATGTCAGCAAATAATACAGAAGATCGACAGCGACAATAATCGGCCGTGGTGGGGTGAAAATATCGTCCCGGCGGTGATGCTCGTGTGTTTGAAGCCACGGCGGGTAACAGATCAGGAACAGCTTGTGTTCTTCTTTACCGCACTTCAAACTGTCCTTCAAAGTCCCTAAAGTTAGATTCATTTAGTTGTCAATAGCACTGTTAGCGACCTCCACTAACAATTAATGCGGACAACGTAAAACAAGACAATTAATGATGACAGATGTAAGAGCGTTTGCTGCGTGTGTGTGTATGTGGTGAAGGGAAATCATTTCAAAATAAAATACACACGAGACTGGAGTTAGTTGGACGATCTGGATGAGAAAAGAAGGACTTAATAACCCGGAGCCGAGACTTCATCTGAGCTGAAGAGTTGTGCCGTATATCGGTGTGTGTGTGAAGGCGTAACCATGGCAATCATACATGCGCACACACCAAGCAGAATGAGCTATGGGAGTCAGGCTACGGGAAGTCCCTCTCTCTCCCTCTACTCCTCTCGGAGGTTTTATGACGCCATTTCCTGTGTGTGTGTGTGTGTGTGTTGATTCTATGGTCTACTCCAGAGAGACTGGGGGGGGGGGGGGGGGGGGGGGGGGGGTCTGATGTCACATGTGATGTCATGTTTCCCTTTTTTTCTAGCCACAGTAAAGCCTCAGTGTAACCAGGACAGGGTGTGTGTGTGTGGTGTGTGTGGGCAGGGTTCAGACCAGCCCGTACACACTCTGATCACACAAAGCCACCCAAGTCCAGAGTCCGCGCTTGAACCAAAGCCCGTTCGTATCGCCAGCTGGCCTCTGCGAGGTGACAGAGCTGGAAAGACCCGCTGTCGTCCAATCAGAATCGTCCGGGCTGCTCCGAACTCGCGGGTTGGGGGGGTTGTTAGGTGTTTTCAGTTGCAGCAGGGTGGGCGGTAAGACCCCGGCTATCGGCTACTCCAGCGAGGTTTAAAAAAAAAAAAAATTCTCCTCGTCCCGTCACGCCCTCCAAATACACAATAATTGTTTTTAAAAAAGAAAAGAAAAAAATAACGAAATTGTACAATATAAATATAAAACTCTGATGCCGGTGGCCTTTGTCGCTGCAGCTCAACGGTCAAGAGAAGGCAAGATGAGAAGGCAAAGGCTGAATGATACTGGTAATAATATGCCCATTAGAATATATACATATCTTTACCATTAAAAATAGTAGGACTTTCCTGATTTGTATCAAATGACCATATTGAAATATAATATTTGAATTCAATATATATTTGAATAAAATATATATGTGTAGATTTAATTATTCTGTATCTCTTTTGTAAAAAACAGAAGGCATGGTGGTACTGTGTGTGTGTGTGTGTGTGTGTGTGTGATAGAACATGCTGAGGGTACGTGATAAAACTCTTGTTGGCTTATTAAAAAAGGCACAATATTATTTGGAATTGTTCGTTATGAGCATAATGTCCCCCCCCCTCTTTTTTAACTTTTAGTAAAACAGCATGAAAATAGTTTTTTTTTTTTTTTACATCTCAGTGAACATTTGTCTGAGTTTAAACTTGACCATTCCCCCCCCCTCCACACCCACATATACACAAATCAGTTTGCTCCAGACGTTGCTTATCCGTCGATCTGCGAATGCCCTAAAATACTGTCCCGTGTCGGTGAGGGGCACGCACCTATTTTGACAGAAATAATACAGTCTTAAAAAAACAACAAACAAGGGGAATGCAGAAGAGCGCTGTTGATCCGTCAGTTAGAGGGAGTCAAATAAAAATACCTCAAAACCCCTCAAAGAGTGAGAGGACCAGCTGAAGGCTGAGACATCCTCTGTATTCCTGTTCTGGTTTTTTTGTACACCACCGTTGGGTTCACCAAGCGCACACATACAGAATCAAGTGTGTCTGTAATCACAAGCGAAGAGGAAGCAAGACCCATCTCTGTTTACACCAGGACCTGGGCGGTTTCCCCCTGAACAGTGGGGAGCCACGTCCATCTGCTGGCTCACACATGTGAGGCCGAGAGGTCACAGCCGGTTCGTCGCAATCTCCCTCCGGGCTCAGTATGACTGTCCTCAAGGGTGGACCCCTGTATCATGTCTTTGTACAGTGTAGTGAACGAGCTGAGGATGAAGAGGATGATGAGGCCTCTTAGTGTCCGAGTTGTTTCCTGGAGAGAAGGCGGTGATTGGAGAGCTCTTTCTAATCACCCTTTCTAATCAGTCTGAGAGATCCATCGGAGCGAGGTCAGAGTTCTTTGTTTTTCTCCCCCTCACTGCCCTCCATCTTGTAAGCACCCGCTTGGTGATGGACGTGGACCGAGAGGCACTTCTGTATCAGGGCTGTTAAGTTTTTTTTGTAACATTAGGATCTGTATGTCTGTTATTGGGGAGCACAAATGTGTGGAGAGCGGTGAGGATGTGAAGAGGAGGAGAATCTTGTTGTTATTTTGATGGTGTGATGGCGGATTCAACTGGCACTCTGAGGCGTTCTAATGTCGAAAGACGGGGAGTTTGGTCATCTCTTAATGTTGTCACAAGAAAAATACTGCTGTGTTGGTGTTTGAAGGGGCATAAAAGGGTCTCGCCTTGCAGCACTTCAGAGGCCGCACATCGATGTTCTCATGGGTTCTACGCATGGGTTCTACGCGTGCTGACAGAACTGACTGAGGAGTGGGAGGAAAAAAAGAAAAGAAAGCGTTGACACAACCTGAGAGGTGGCGATGGTGCCCTCTCGTTCTTCACTACATTGTGCACTTGTAACACGTGAAGGGAAATATTTGGTTTTGCGTGGAGCAATTCAAGGAGCTTGGGGGCTGTGAGGTCAGTGAAAAGTGCCAGGCTCCTTTAATTGTTGCACAAAAAACATTGTTTTCCTACATATGATACGTGGTCAGACATTAAAGTGTGTTCACATAATCACCTTTAAGTTATTGTCTCCACTTTGCAGCTATAGCACACGGGAACCTGTGCCACAAGGCATTATGGTCTAAAACTATTACGTTTGTAGACTCAGACTCAGCTGTGTTTTCTATCCAAGTAGAATGTGTGTGTGTGTGTGTGTGTCTGCGTGTGTGCGCACATGATGCTCAGCAGCCAGTGTTTTCCAGAGACAGCTGTGCTGTGGCCCTCTGCAGCTCAGAGCTCGCTCTGCGCTGGGTGGGAGGTGGCGGCAGCATCAAGCCCAAAATGACTCCTCCCGCTCCTCCTCCCCCATTCGCCACCTCCCCTGTCCCCTCTCTCCTCCCCTCCCGCTCCTCCTCCTCGGCCCTCACTTTCTTGTCCTCTGCCTCGTCTCGCTCGCCGCCCGCCTCCATCTTCTGGTCCTCGTTCCAGCGGCGCTTGAAGCGCAGTTTGAGCGGGATGCAGAGCGTGCCCCCGGGGCTGATGGGAGCCGCCTGACCCGGCTCGCTCTTCAGGAGGACCGGGGGAAGGACTGCTAGGCCGCCTGCTAGGCCGCCGCCAATTCCACCGCTGATGGTAGGGGTGGCGGGAGTCTTGAAGACCTCATCGTCATCGCCGTCATCGTCAGGGTGTGGTGGGGCGGAGAAGCTGCTCCCGGTCCCGTTGGCTCGGTGATGGTTGTTGAGCTGATGGTGATGGTGCCGAGCTGTCGGCGTGAAGATGTTGCTTTCGTCATCCCGGTCGTTCTGATTGAGGTCATCTTCTTCACTGATGTCAGTCACCTCCACCTCTTCCTCTGACTCAATGTCGGATATGGGCTCCACCTGCAGAGGAAACATATTACATGGTGACGTTTCATTTATGACTCCAGCCAGATGTTATTCATGCTTGAAATGTTTGAGAGGCATTTCCGAAACCCCAGAACCATGCATTGTGGAACCATCACATCCTGAGAGTGTGTGTGTGTGTGTGTGTGTGTGTGTGTGTGTGTGTGTGTGTGTGTGTGTGTGTGTGTGTGTGTGTAGTCTCACCTTAATCTTAGGAGGCCCTGCAGCCTGACTAGACCCTGTGAATGATGAGAACTGGCTGGAGGAGGAGCAAGAGGAGGAAGCAGAGGCCGATAAGCTCCCGGATTCCCTCTGCTTGCGCCCGAGTGGCGGTGGCTGCAGCTTGAACTTGAACGGTGAGGGATGATGCAGCCCATCCTCCCCGCCTCCTGGCTGGTGGCCGAGCGAATGAGAGAGTGGCAGGGGCGGGCCGTGGAGGTGATGGGCGGCCGGCTTCTCGAGGGTGGGGCGGTGGGGCTGAGGGATGATAATGTTGGGGTAGTGGAGGAAGGCCCGGGGGCTGAGGTGGTAGTTGTAGACGGACTGGGTGTGGGCCTGCAGGTAGTGCTTCATGTCCTCCGGGTTGAAGGAGAAGTGGGAACCCAACATGGGGGAGGAGAGGGAGGGAGAGGGGGTGTAGGGCAGATGTGGGGTGGGTGTCATGGACAGGGCCGGGGACAGAGTTGGGGCCAGAAGACCCCCAGGGCCGGGCAGCGGGGAGACTGGGAATGGAGACAGAGAGTCCGGGTGGACCCTGGGGCCATGTCTGGACAGCCCTGGGTTCGGGTAGATCCTGAAGAGAGACTCGTGCGGCAGACGCGGAGGGAGCAGGCCCCTGTAGGCCCGGTCGGGCCCCACACCCCGCTCGTCAGCCCCCACGGCCTCTTCCAGCTCCGAGTTAGTGGAGGTGCCATCGCTGCAGTCGCTCACAGAGCCGCGGGCCATGCGGCGGGCCACGCTGCTGAACATGCCCGGGCTGCGCAGCTCCTCGCTGGAGGAGAGGACATCTGACGGCGTGGAGGGGGGGAAGCGGAAGTGGCTGCCGCCGGTCGGCACCGGGGGGGCACTCTGAGGGACACGACCTGTGAGGAGGCGAAACATTACAAATCAATATTGTAATATAAAATATATTTAAAAAAGAATTTTAAAAAAACAGGCGAACTGGCCCTTTAAACCGAGGAGAAAAGGGAAAAGTAACTAGAGAGTGGGTCTCTCATAACTCAAACTATTTTACCCAAATGATCACAGGCACACTGAAAGAAAACACTGGGTTACTCAAAGCCACAAGGTCCCTTCTCTTTCAAGCCCCCCCTCTTTCTCTCCTGCCAGGGAGACTGTGGCACGGCAATAAATTCTTGGCATCTGCGCACGTGCCAGAATTAAATATTGGAAAAGTCGTCCTTACTGCCATCACAAACATGGGTTGGGTTCCTATGGGTTTTCTTCAGTACCGCTGAGTGTGTGTATGTGTCTCACAGCCATGTCTGAGACGATGAGGATAAAAAAATTATAAAAACGGTGTGTGTTCATCTGATGTGTATGTTTGTGCTTGCCCATCAATCCAGATTGACGTGGGCATGTGCGCGCGAGTAATCCGTCGTATCACAACATGTCGTGTGTGGGGGCCACATCACACGGAGGCTATAATTGAAGTTTCGTGCCGCACTTATGTCACCCGGTATCCAACGCTCCCATATGGGCCGTGTTTACACTGTGTGGCCAGGACCAGAATGAGAAACGACTTCAGAGGAGGAGAGGAATAATCTGGGACGTGGCACGCACACACACACACACACACACACACACACACACACACACACACACACTTCAGCTAGGAAGATATCTGATTGAGCTATCTTAGGGGTAAACATACTAGATATGAATAGATCTAAAACCAGGAAAGGATTTAAGCACTTCTGGTTCCCTCATCTCAAAGTCATTGGTTGTTTTTATGTCTGAATAAAAGATCTGTGGTCAACACTAGCTAAGGACATGTTGTGTACGTCGGTAAATAACTTTAAAAAGGCGGTTGCTACCAAGTGGCTGACTGGTTCTACAGCACGTCATTGTCTTGTTACTTTTGTCGGTTCATGTGTATCACAATACCAGGTATCACAAGCTTGTGTTTGCAAGAGCTTATTTTCTGCAGTAATCATAAACCAAATAGAAAAATCCCATTTACTTTTTTGTCAAGGTACCCAGTGTGATTCCAACTTCTGGAGCTCTCTATATGATTGTATTATATTAAATGCAATATGTACATTGTGCTGTACCTGTTGTTGCTCCCTCCCCTCAGTTATATAACTACTGTGTTCAGCGGTTATTTTGGCCCTTCCATTTTAAAGTCAAGCTCAGCAATCTAAACACAAGGACCTACAATTCATCAACACCTGAAGGCCAAAAATAAAGCGCCTGCCCTTGAGCTCATGCTCCTTGAAGGGCTCCTTTCTGTCAAGCGTAATGTCATTATTTTCTTCCAAAACATAAATAAACGAATCTTTGTTCCCAAGAGATGTTATCAGGGCGGAAAAAGAAAGAACACGGTTAGACATATCACAAGGTAACATCTCCACTGTGACGCTACATCCCCCTGAGCGGTGGGCCGAACTGGGATATCGGGTACAGAAATGTGAGTGGATGCGTACCGGAGCCCATGTCGATGAAGGGGTAGTTGACCAGCACTAGTTTGTTGAAGTTGAACTTGTAGGTGAACCTCTTCCCTTTGGTCTTGTGGAGGATCCTCTTGTTGTAGTAGTATCTAAAGAGTGAAGGACAGACAATAGTGTTATCTCCCAGTGAGTTACCAGTAGTGAATACGGTTCCCATCAGCAGCAGCATGATCAGTCCACTAATCATGCACTTCTTCTTCTTTCTAGCAGAGACTACGGACTCCTGCATGAAACAAAACAACTCACAGTTCAATCAAAATCACCTGTCTACCATTCTTTCCTAAACCGGAATAAACTGCGAGAGGTTAGCTCATGTGCTGACATTTAGTATTCTTCGTCACACCTTTTATGGTCACAAGTCAGGCAATCAAATCCTTTCTTGCATCCCTACCAATGTGAGGCAATTACTGGACATGTGTAGAGTTCTGCATAAATGGATGAAAAGACACAGAGCCATTAGAGGGTTTTCAGTTGTTAAAATGGAACTTTTATTTCAATGGATAAAGGAACCTCCTCCACCACCTCTGGTGGGGCAATGAAATGACTCGATATATAGACCGTTTCATCTCAAAAGCAAGGCGCCTATACGGCGTTTTGGGAAAATGATGTCCGTCCGGCACAAGGGTTTGATTGACAGCTATCACTCCAGCCCAAACCAACCGGGCAAACAGACCAGAGTACATTTTGACCGAATCTAATGGGTCAGGTGTGAAAGCTCTCTTTAACGAGTTATGAAACAGTTAAAATGTTATACGTATCCCTCCATATGATCGTCATAAGAAATCTAGAGCATCAGCATGAAGTTTGGCTTTTTCTATACAGGTTTCACAAAATGTTTTACCAATCCATCTCGAAGGTTTTTCTGTGCCTTTAAAAAGGTACCACATTCTGCGAAACGTTTGTGAATACTGTACATTTAAAAAAAGTCTGATGTTCACCCATACAGAGAAAAACTCAACGTCAAGGAAGTAGGTGGAGATTGTTCTTTAGAGATTTTACTTTTAACATTAGATGTTGGTACTAGGAAAGGATCAGCAAGGAAAAAAGAGAATATATATTAAAAATAAAAGATTATTATTATTCTGTAGGATTACAGAAAGCACAATGCACGCTACCTGCATGCTAATTCAGCATTACTCAGTGTACAAGCTCATCATTTAACAAGCTGCTCACAATGTGAACACATGGTTGGATTCAAAATCTCACTGTGATTACTTAAGGAAGTGAGACAGACGCTCAGATTTGTTCTAACCCGGGCGGCTCCATTAGTAAGGGCCGCATTAGTCATCGTCAATACACATGTAGTGGAGTGAATAGCCAGCCGCTGACAGCTCATCCGAAAGATAAAATGGCTCCCTGTGACTCACCGATGGCCATCGGAGGAACAAAACCGCATTCATATTTATGTATATAAAAACTAATAAATCAGTGTCTCTCATTCAACTGGCCACATTATGCATCATTTCCAGTAGAGCTTGAGGAGCTCAAAATAGGGATTTGCTCAAACATTTTGTTGTAAACATGTCTCTTGTTGTCCATTAGTTACAATGGAGCCGTTCTCCATGTTACACACGTTTCTTTATAAATCCATCAGTCTAATTTTGGCTACATATATACAGACACGATATAAAAATAAGATTAATTGTTACAAAGGTAAAAATATAGTAATAAAAGACTATCCGTGAGGTGGATTAATGTTCATGCACGCTCAATGCAACGCCTCTGTGTGATGAAACTAACTCATACTTTCTAAATGCTGTTGACGTTGCCATGTCTAAATCCTTTATTTGCCACCAAGCTACAAACGATGGATGACAAACCTCAACCTGCATTCTTTGCACCACCCCCGCCCTAGAAAATAGCCACAAAGTAAATAAGATAAGATTCTTACAGTATAGTACAATATTAGTTTCCTACAATCAGTCACACTCACAGTGACAGTAACCAATTAAATAAAAAGAATAAAACCCACAACAATGAGAGACATACTATTTGTCACACTGATGAAGCCGTGCCCAGCTGACTCGCTGCTCCACTGTGGTCAGAGTATTAGTCACTGGAGTTTGGTACGATGCACAACAACGTGGTGTGTGTTAGAGAGAGAAAGAGAAAAGAGAGCAGAGAGAGAAGTGAGAGGGAGAAAGAGAGAGGGAGAAACGGAGCAAGAGAGCGTGCGAGAGAGAGAAGTGAGAAAGATTGAGAGAGAGAGAGAGAGCGAGAGCAACCAGCTCCTCAATGACTCAATGAGTGAAGAGCCTCTTTGGATAGAGACGACTACTACGCACACCCATACACACACACACACACACACACACACACACACACTGCTATTTGCGCGGCGTTAGGTCATTTCAATAATTGAACTCAAGCGAATTGGGGGTTACAGAGGGGGAAAAGGGTCTCATCATTGAGGGAAGTTGAACATAAGAATACTATAGTGGAATAGTAGTCCATTGAGAGGAAGTTGTAATTGTAAATCAGTTTTTTTTAAATGTTCGACATGCCCGTCGTCAGATATGATGATAATTCATGTATCCCGAGGCAAATAGCTTTAAAAGAGGAACATTATTTCCTTCTGGAATACAGTTGACGTGAAGAATGTACGGCAAGTCTCATAAAAAGTCAAAAGGAAAAAAATGCCTTAAATCTGCGATGAGGTTGAGTTCTTGCAGACTATGTGGAAATTAACACGCTCATGGCAAGTGGGCATACACAGAAAATGCACACATTCTTTGCAAAAAAGAAATCACAACAACGGAAGTATTTGTGAGTGTTAACAAAAAGCGTGTGCGTATGGATAGATGGCACTTTGAACAAGTCGAAGTGTAAACGGCCAAGAAGGTGCATGTGAGAGAAGCGCACACAGACACACCCTCAAAAGTGCTGAGTCAATATGCCGGGCCCGGGTCTCGCTGCGGGCCTCCTGCTCTTTGAAGACCAATTCAACTTCCTTCAAAAATAAAGAAATATTTAAATTCAATTAAAAAAAAAAAAACTAGAAAGGACTATGTGTCATAGAGAGTCTATACAGCCTATATGACACTTGTTGATGCTTGTGAGTTTGTATCTCACACACGTATACGTGTGTGTGTGTGAGATTCAAACTCACAATCGCATCTGTCCGTACACATGTACGGAGGTACGCATGAATGAAAACACACACATGTGCACTACAAAGACGAGAGAGAAGATGATCCTTTATTAGTCCCGCAGTGGGCACATTTACATCAAAGACTTCTAACAGAGAGCACTTCTGAATTAATTACCAGCCGTGGGTTCATATAACATTTTTTAAAAGGTTTGCAAACCACAGAAAAGACAGTCGCGACAAAAGTTTGTCTCCCCAGCTGCTCCTTGGTGTGAAACACTCCACCCAGACCAGAGAGAAGAGCTTCTCCTGGAACAAATGGACTGCGTGTTTACTGTGAACACTTTGTGGGATTAATTCCTTTTAATGGAAAACATTGCCACCTTTTTATGTGGTTGTCCATGTGGAGTTGATGGTGAATGTTGTCGATTGGAGCAAACGATTCCTCAGTAGGTGTGCGAGTGTGTTGGAACCAGAAAGCTCAGTTTGCAGCTGCCTTATGATTCTGATTCTGAGGGCTACGATGCCATTATTAAAACACTAACGATTAATTTTGATGCATCAACAGGTTTCTCTACATCATTTATTTTGTCTCACTGTGACTGCTATTTTTAAACACTGCATATTTGCATTTAAAACTGGAGGAATTTACTTCCATTATCTTTTACTGGAGGGTCACATCTCCATCACTGCAAGAAAAAATTAATAAATCAGGTCTTGAGCATCTTCTGAGTCATGTGACATAACGAGCTGCTCGTATTGACTAATAAATAACAACGACTTGTCTTCAAACGCATCCTCCTGTTGTAGACAATGAGCATGCAGCTCTGGTACTAAAACCCTCTTTGTGGAACATGTGGTGAAACTATACACACAGGGAATCGTGTGTGTTTGTGTGTGTATGTGTATATATATATATATATATATATATATATATATATATATATATATATATATATATATATATATTCTATGACATATACACACACACACAAAATACACCTGTTGCATAGCTTCTCCCTGTGTAACAACATTTATCTGTAGTGTCCCTTTTAAGAAGGAACTTAAACTAATAAACTATACAGCTAAATCAATGCGTTACAGCAGCAGCGTATGCAACTCTTGTTAGAAAATGGTTTCAGAGAAAGTTGTGACTTTAAATACGCTGTCATATGAAGTCAAAGACAAAAAAAGGTGGAAACAACAAACAAGACAGATGGGCTGGAGGAGGGCTAACATAACAAGGTGTCAATTGTATGTGTGCACACGTGGGTGTGTGTGTGTGTGTGTGTGTGTGTGTGTGTGTGTGTGTGTGTGTGGTGATGAGGCAGTGTAACTAGTCATCACCACGGCAAACTATAACCCACACCAACCTACAAAACAGGAGGCGACATTGATGACTAGCAGTGTGTGCGTGTACACGAACAGACTGGCAGCTAAATAAAGCTGCGCAGCATCCCACATGTGCTCCGCAGAGGGTGACGGTGTGCGTTTCTAAATCTACAGTCACCCTCGAGTTCCAGCACGAAGCACAGGAGCTCATCCACGGCTAAACACAATCCTGTTTTTGTTTTTCCCGACACGTTTGACACTGCTGTACTTATCAGAGAAATAAGAGATTTTAAAACGCCAAAGTCTCCTACATTACACAACGGGGCTCGACTGTAAAAGCAGCCAAGTTATACTACATAGTATCTCCATTACTCAAAGTGAAGGTGACGAATAAAAATGGAAACCACAATAATAGAAACAAGATGAACAGGGTAGAGCTTCTTTACTCCACGTTATAGTCGGTTAGTCTTGAACTGAAAAGTATCTACATAAGAACTACTAATAATTACTTTCCTCCTCCTAATTTTCAGTTTAAAAAACCTTTTACACCTTGTAAAGTGCTGAGAAAAACTGAGAATAATACATTTATTTTAAAGCTGAGAATAATTTTAAAGCAGAATATTTTGTTCCTGTGTGTGTGTGTGTGTGTAAATTAGTCTGATTGGTTACACCTAAAAAGACATTGATTTAATTTAAAGATCTCTCTTGGTTCACCGACTTCGTCCCTGTTCATCTGAAGTTCAACAGAACACGATTCCAGCTCCTGTAATTCAAGATCGAGCCGTCTGGGCTCTTTGCCATTATCTGACTCCTCTGGTATCAAGGATATGCGACCTCAATATGAAGCAAAATATTGGCATCAGACCAGACTAAGAATGGGCGATACCCAAGAAATGCCAGTTTTTGCCATTGGTGTGAATAAATCAACAAGTGTCAGCAGATCCAGCTCGGCAGTTCTGCTCCTGATGAGTTAAATCAGGTTTTTTAGCTTTGAAGCTTGGTTTCTGTGTAAAGCCCAATTGGACTTTCAGAGACATGGGTAAAATCTAACTAACTTGGGCCCTTGCAGCCATGTGACTTTGAAAGATATAATAAAGTGTGGTGAAGTGGTCCTTCTTTTCTATCATCCCCTTTTATCCGCTTTAGTCTCACCTGAGAGCTCGGCTGAGCTTGTCATAGTTCATCTGTGGTTTACACTTCCTGGCCCCCCAGAGACGGGCCACCTCGTCTGGGTCCTTGATGACAAACTCTCCGTAGTCTCCCTGCCAGGCGATGACGTCATGGTACTCCTCTTTCCTCAGCAGCTCCAGGATAAAGTGCCACAGCTGGATCTGTCTGGAGCCCGGGCTTGACTCGGGCTTGTAGGCCCAATCCGGGAAGGCAAACCCTGGGGGAGCAGATGGGAGAGAAGGGGGTGTCACAGCCAGGTCATCATCAACAGAGGCGAAAGACAGGATGGGCACAACAAGAGCTGGGTTATCCCAGCACATTAAAACCCTGCCTAGTCTTTTTGTTGTCTTCTTTGTTGTTGGTACACAGAACTCACAGTTCGGTATGTACCTCAGTTTTTGGGGTCACGGTTCGGCACAGGAGGGAAACCGATGAACACGCAGAAGGGACACTGTAGCTGGCTCAAAACAATACGACCATTTGCTTAAATTCAGTATTGTCTAATAGTGAGTGCTGAAGACTATTACGATAACAGTCATGTTTTGATGGTTTCCACTCACTGCAGGTCAATTTAAATTATTTTCCAGGATGAGCATCTCTATGATTGTCCATTATCCTGGTCCAAACAAATTTGGATTTGCGATGAAATATGCCCTAAACTCAGTCAATTCACCTTAAACCTAACCTAGTTAACAGCTAATAGTCAGGGCTTTTTATTGTGTTTGGCATGAAAAGTCCTGGATCTGAAAGACGATGTTACACTTCTGTGATTTCATGGCAGACGCTTTTTTATTTTCTTCCCCTCTTGACCCTGTTAAACTACCTGCCCTCTTTTAACCAAAATAATTAAAGATTGCGTTTCATCCATTTGAACACTGAAGGAGAGCAGGGGGCACACACAAATAGGCGAAAAAGGTAGTTTGGTTTGACTCCATGGACACTTCAAATCAGATGGAAGAGAGACGGCGCATGCAGCTAACATTTTAACACTGGCTGAGCATTTATGAAAAGATATGAGAATGTTGGGAATCATGGGTTCAAGGATGAAAAGCGAACATTGAAATCCTTGTTACATTTCGGTCCGTGGCGTCGTCGCAGAGTTGAACCAGGATAGCCGGTTGTGAGCATTTCAAACTAAATCTTTTCCCAGAGACCGCAGTCACATCAAAACTCCACTGCTATCGCCATCAAAAGGTGGAAAATCAGCACTGTTATAACAGATTAAGAGGCCTTGAGATATGTGCAGACAAAACACAAGCTATGGTTTTATAACTACTATCAGGGCGCAAGCTCACACACTATTATCCAACAGTTAAAAGTATAGGCTTTGAGTTGTAAAGCAGTGGGTGGCAGTAAAAGATTCAACACCACTTCAACACAAGGCCGGGCTGAAAGGCTGCATAGCAAAGGCATAGTGTGACACACACACACACACACACACACACACACACACACACACACACACACACACACACACACACACACACACACACACACCTCATTAGGACCAGATGTGTCTTGGCAATCAGGCTGAGAAAGCAAAGGGTGGGAAACATGTGGGCACAATATAACAATGCAGAATTTTGTGGGCGCATGTGTTTATGCAAGTGTAAAGAAACACAGTATCCTAAATACCAAGGTTACAATCAGTTTCCCACACTCGACAAAGTCCGCCATATCTATAGAACAGTGACGGGGGACTTTTAACAATGACATGCTCGGGGTTGACGGACTGTGACACTGGTGCAACGCGGCCTTTTCACCCAAGTTGCAGGGACGGCCCACGACAGTCTTGCCGATGTAATGGGGACGGCGGTGCATCATTCTGCATGTCAGATGTCTAAAAACATCGTCCTATGTCGGGGTCACTGCCAAAAGCTGTAAAAAAAAAAAGTCCTTAACGTCAGATTTGTTTTACTTTTGAAGGTAACCGAAGCAACCAAAACGCTTGAAATTATATTTATTCAAAAACTTTTTATTCTCCATGCAGGCTGAACACAGAACGGAGGGGCTGTAAGTAGAGGTTGTAAAAATGTAATTTCTTCAATATCTATTGCACGTGGAGCCTCAATTTTTGTTAAGTTAGGTGTCAGCGTTTTTTCGTTTTTGTTGATTTATGGCATTGTAATTGTGTTATACCGCACAAGACAATTTTTTGTTCTCTCCACCTTTGCCATGGTTGTGCTGTTTGCACAGAGGTGCAGGACTTACATATTGCAGTGAAAATCATCATGACATTGTAACAATATAAGAGACAATACACAGAAGGCTGCCATCTCATCGCGACTCAAGAAACAAGGAGAATAAGTTGTAGAAATGTTGGAATAAAAAAAAAAGACAGCTGGCAACTAAATCCCAGAGTAGAGTGAACGGCTTCTGAATATGTTTTGCCCAGATGGTAATTAAATCAATTGGGACTTTTCCATCTGCTAAATATTTGCTCTCAACATCTGCACTGCATGCTTTTTTATAAATAGGTAGCGAAATAGTAAAATACATTTAACACCAATGGTAGGTTTCAACTAGTCTTTTTACAGTTTTTCTTGGTCAGGAGCAACACAACTGCTACCAGGTCATTTTAGCTTGGACTGCCTCCTCACAGCGGATCAGTTCAAGCAACAACAACTGGAGGTCACGATCAGTCTTTTTTGTGAAGCCGAGACGACAAACTCCAGAGTGAGTCACTGAATTCCTACAGACATGGGTGGTGCTTTCTCAAAAAAATAACGGTGTCCGAATTCTGGTGAACTGACTTACACATGACCGACTCCGCTGAGGTTCAAATTCGGCCCACAGGGATCTGTGCATTTACAGCAGGCCTTTACATGCGTTTTCCTCACCTAGCTATAGATGACATTTTATAGCAAGTGTAAATGGCGTGAGTCATGGAAAAACAAACCAAGTCGAACACGGGGAAACTGAAGTCTATCAGGTGTGCAAAGTGTAGCTGCGTGTTGGAAAATGTCATTAATCCTTAGTAGTAGTAGTAGTAGCAGAAGAAGAAGAAGCTGTAGTGATAGATAACTGTCTAAAAGCGGGACAATATGTGACACTAAGACCTGTGAGAACACCATTAAGAGAGGAAATCAAGTTCACCTACATCCAAGTGTCTGTTTAGATGATGAATGAATGTTTTTTTTTTCCTTTCTCCCCCTATCTCTCTCACGAGCACACACACAGTTTTTAGTGCATGAAAAACAGTCTATATTGTCAGAGGAGTTTAAACTTAGCAAGCAACCTCACTCTGAGTATTGCGAGACACAAGTTGAGTAACTGCAATCTGTTTTCCCCCCTGGCTCTGCTCCATAGACTCATGCGATCGTTTCAGATTCTCTGCCATTTTTAGGCCGGTTTGGTGGATTTGGAGTTCGTCGTGGTTAAACGTTGTGTACCCGGAGAGGTTGGAAGGAAATATGATTTTCTAAAATGTTACGTTTCTCCTAAAAACCCGCGCAGCTAACATTAGCAGCAACACGCTGCTGGAGGCCCCCGACCGCATTGCCGAACCCGGACTGTGCTTGGAAAACCGTCAGACACTGCCGCAGTAAATTAAGGGGTTTTCTGTCTGGTGCCTGAAAATACTCCACTTTCATCCACGGGGACCTTCAAACCTATAGACTGTGTATAAGAAGTGGACGTCGTCACTGTGATGTCACCCATTGCTTTGTGGTCTGCTGTTTAAAAGACTTGAAGTGAAATAGAGATGGCGTAGATGGCTCTGGTAGCAGTAGTGACCTATCAATCATTCGGTAGCCCCGCCCCTGAATCATACTCTGCTTTATGGCCTATTTGACTGTATATGGACCATAATTTACTAAATGAATATCATGCTGTATTGAAGAAGATTTTAAACTCCATTGAGACCATAAACTCACGTTTACTAAGGCAATAAATCAAGAGAGAAGACTTTTATACAACCATAGTCGCAGCCCTCTGATGGTCAGAGAGAATGCAGTTTTAAGAAACTTCAGCATTGGCATCTCTTTTCAGAAGCGGAGGCTGCTTCCTGTTCAAAACCAACATAAAGTAAGTCTTGGGGAGGAGCAAAGAACATCCTGAAAACAGACCCCGCTCCTGGTGACTGATAAACTACATGCTGCTATCTGATCTCCCGTGGTGCTTGGAGAGCGAGCCAAAAGACGGACAAGCTGGCCGCAATAGTTGATAATAGCCATTTTACTAATGAGTTACGGACATATGATTCATAAACCAGACAATAAGGCTCTTGTCGGTGGGGACAGCTTTAGGCGTTGTGACACGGACGCAACACGCTGCTGCTGTACATTGTGGTGCACACTGGTGATTGTCGGAGAAACACACACACACCAGCAGGAGTGGATTAAATCAAAGTTGGCGAGCTAATATCTCCCTCACACACAAAGTACAGACACACACAGGATAGTGGGGAGGGGTAAGTGGGTTCATGCGTGGGTGCGCAGAGCACACAGACAAAGAACGCAGGAATAGCAACCATGCCCACCGCACGCACGTGTATGTGTGTGTGCACGCTGCAGATGTCCCTACTGACTCATCGCTTTGTACGTTCGCCGTTCAGCTTTCACAGATTCTGCCTTTCTCCCCCTCAACACCATTGCCACTTCTTTCAGCTCCTTCTTTCTTTTCTCTCCTCTTTCATGTCTTCCCTCCCTCGCTCCGCCTCTCCTAAGACACGCCGTCGCCTAGCAACAAAAGCTCTAAAAATAAACGTCAGAGTCACGACGGACAAGACAAAATATTATTCAATTATAAAAACTTGCCAAAAGAGTGGACCGGGCTGGGGTGCCGGTCCAGAGGGCCACAGAGTGAGGGTGCGTGATCCGTCTGAGGTGGCCTGACCAGCGGAGACCTCCAGCCAGAGAGCGGTCACATCCCTCCGGCCTACAAGGAGCACGTTGTCTCAACGTCCAGATTTATTTGAGCCTAAACACGTTTTTGTGTTTGGAGTCCATTCCTTCACATTGAAGGGCTCTCTTCTGAAATTGACCAACCGATAGCAGCGGTCGACGGATACAGAAAATCAGACGGCACAGCTGATGTGACAGATGTGCAGCTGAGATGCATCTGCTACAGCTGGCAGTTAATGGCGTGCAAAGTCTGACATTTTTTATAACAGAAAAGGAGGAGTGTGAGACGGAGCGAGTGTGAATGGGACCAAAAAAGTAAATCCTTTTGTTGTTGTGTAAAAACTATCAGAACTAGAACCTACAATGTTTGCCGATGTTAGTCCTCAGACGAGGAGCAAAACACTCCAGCCTAATGTTGCCCATATGTTAACACTGCAAGCTGTTCACTACCTATAGCTGGGTTTTTTAATTATTATTTTGCATAAACTGAGACGCAAGTCATTCACTTTCAGGCTGAAATCCTCCTGTAATGAAATCTCTGGGCATCTGCAGCTACTAGCTTCTTCTATACATTAGCCTCCCATGTGGATGGTTTTCTGCGAACACAAAACATGGCAGGCGACGCATCGGTGACGCTCGTGTCAAACCTGCAGCTTCAAAAGGAAACCTCTCGTAGACTAGGGAACACCATAACTAGTATTTCTAGGTTATTGTATTAGGTCTGCATTAAAAAAATAAAAAAACACACATGAAATAGCATTAAATATGAATTACCTTTTGAGAGATTTCACTGACAACCCACATTTTTCTCTCAGTGGCCTCGTTTTTGACTGCAAAAATGTCCGTGCGGAAAGTTATGCCATAAATTTAATTGTGTTTAATTTCTTTGACAAATTAAATTTCTATATCCAACACTATTCCAAGTTGCCACAAGTGTTACCAATGTTGGAGAAAAATGGAGCCTGTGGTCTCAGGTGCGTCAATTATGGCTTCCTAGAATTTAATGTTTTTTCCAAGAATCTGGTTAAAACAAAAAGATTTACTTTATTTAAAATGAAATATCAACATTTTTAATTGTATTGGTTTTTCTTGTGTTCCAAGGGCCGCTGGAAATATGAAAATCTAATGATAATGATGTTATTACAGCTTCTAGCTAGGATAAACAGTGGAGTTCTGGCGATTGTTTTAAAGAAAACATGCTTTTCAATCCCGCCTGCGGGTTTTGGGGGTCAGAGGGTGAAAGAAAAAAAGGATTGGAGGTCTTTTTTTTTTTTTTTACATATTGCCAACCTGTAAAACTGGCAGAGCTTCAACACACTATAGTGCAAACAAATTGGTCCATATCAGCAGCCGAGAAAGCATTAGCACTGATCAATGCTCGTTTCGCTGCTAATTATAATCAGCCGCCGGCACTGGTTGACAGCACAAGAGATCTGGATGCAGAGCTACAAGTCAGATACAACAGAAGTAGACAAACAAACCCAAAGCCCTTTGTACTATCTGGCGAGCTCTACTCCAGACAGGAAGAATTTCTGATTGTCAGGCGGAGGCGAAACACACCATTTCAGGCCTCATTGGAGTCTATATATAGCCAAGAGCAGGGTAGGAAAACTAATTTACTATTAGTCTGCAGTCCCAAACCACCTGTGTTTCTTTTCCAAGAAAAACATAGGATCTCTGCGGACGAGGGGGGGTTTAACGCGCGGGTCTGGCTTTCTTAGGGGCGCTGACGTCACCGTGGTTGTAACGGCGCTCTTAATAACACGATAGCCATCATCGGAGTATTGTCCAGAAGACTAAACACAAAACGGACTCCTACTCTACTTACTCCCCCCACCCCCAACAACTTTCTTTAACATGCTGTTCCATTTATCTTCCCCGTTTATTTTTTACCTCCCTTCCTCATATTCTTCAGTGGGTTTATATTTAGCTACACCAAAAGGTCGGTGCGTGTCTTTCTGCGTGGTAAGGATTCAGGGGCATGGAGGCAACCGGCCAGGCCAAATGGCCGGGGGCTGTCCGACTACTGAAGAGGGCTTTATCAGGGACGGGATCTGGATAACAAGGAAAAGCAGGAAATAAATGGGGAGAGAGCAGGAAAAGGGGAATCTCCGCTGGGCGTGTGTCAAAAATACAAAAACAAATGGAAAACATGATCTGAAAAGGTTCCGACCTGACTCAGCAGGTGTTGGGGGGATGGGGGATGGGGGGGGGGGGGGGGGAAGGCACCACTGCTACACATTTGTATATATTTTTGTAGTAGATTCTAAAATAATAAATTGTTTAAGAACTCAAACTCTACCTACTAGATGTTTCTAAATTCCTGCTGAAATCCTGAATTTACACAATTTGTATATAATGGAAGGTCAATTTCAAATTTGAGATGATAAACTGTTGATCGTGCCCAACTGGGTTTCCCTTCTCGCCTTGCTGTCTACAACAGACAATCAAACAAGGCTTCACTGAGGAGTGCTGAGCCTCAAACTACTGTTTAAAAAGCCTCTGCTCCTCATTGAACTGATCTCATAATTACACTCAAAAGGATGGAGTTCAGATTTGAGGAGCCTGTGGCTTAAAGCCAGGGAGGAGTCGGAGAAACAGACGGTACGAGGAGGAAGTCAGGTGGAAGGGAGGAAGAAACAGTGGAAGAGGAGGGCAGGAGGAGAAAAAGAAATCCAGCAGAGAACAAAGGGAGAGGTGCACGGCATGAACCCCGACCTCGGTACTCACATGATCCCTCCTCCATTACATAAGACAGAGCTGCGGTCGAATAGTAGCTTTGCTCTGTCCGACAATCCCTTGGTCTCACATATATTCTGTTCTTCATTTCTATTCCAACCTCGTAAATAAAGTAATACTTTGAACTGGGTTGTTCATGTCGTCTTCATGCAGACGAAGTATCTAAGATGATCTTTTTGTAGTCCATCTCCTGAACATTGTAGTTTCACCGTTGCAGACTGACGTCACTAACACCCGCCTGCCGCCGCTTCGTAACTAAGTAGCTGAGTGAAAGAGGAATCGGATTTGCTGAACATCGCGGTTGTCTTTTCCTAACGCCTCATGAATTCTCCTTCCTCCTATACGGGTTGAGAGATGAAGACACAAACAGACAGATACAAGATAAACAAGATCCTTATGCTAGAGATATGAGAAGAAGGCTGAAATGTGTGTTTGCATTAGACAGAGTACTACAAGGCCAAAGAGAAAGCTTCACAGAGAGAGACAGCAAATGATGCAAACAAGAGAAAGGTTGCTTTGAAAGAGGAACTGAGAAGTGTGTGAGGAGAGAAACAGGAACACCAACAGCTCGAGCATAAATATGTTCATTCTAACAGCAGTAGTAAAACAGAACTTTGCTCTATTGGAGCGTGTTGCGTTTAATGGCTGAAGTCTGAGGCCTTTCAGACTTTTCTATGAGCTGAGCTGCCAGGAGACCACTCGTTATTAATGCCTTGGATGTGTGCAGACAACGAGTAACGCTTGGTTTGCTGGCAGACTTGGTTAACGCCGCCGGAGCTTCAAGGTGGCCATCAATGCAGAGTCACTGCGTGGCTTCAAATCAGCCGGCTGCTTCTCGGTGGGGACGGCACGGTTGCTCTCCGTCTCGGCGGTCCATCTTTGCACTGCGAACAACACTTCCCTGCGAACTGCGAGCGGTCCAATCTAAAACAGAGCCTCGCCATTCGTGAGCGGTTTTACAGAGCGTCGGCAGCTAGACCGCTAAGTTCGCAAGTCTGCAGACAAAGAGCTAGTAGTACGCAAGGATCGACTGATACCGATTATTAGCGCTCAAGGAGGCCCGTGACTTGATGTACATTTGCAGTAAAAATGGAAATCTTTCAGTACAAATGTATACAAACACCAACACAAAACTTAAGACTTACATTTGTTTAATCAAATTCTGCAAGAGAGATTTATTTTTGCAGCAATATCCTTTAGTGCATCCATCAAATATTGTGTTCCCACAAGATTATACAAAACCTTGTGGCTATCTTACGAAGAGTATATATTAATTTACTAGAAAACAGGCTGTATAGTGATAATCATATGGCCCAGCCCGAGTCATGAATCAGAATGGAAGATTATTTGGTTTATCAGTATGTGAACTACACGGCGATGACATTCTCTGCTAACAATGAAAAGAAGAAATACCATGGAAATAGCGATTTGATGAAAGTAGCGATTGCGGTTGATAATCATCCAGGCTGATGATTGGTTGAGTAGAAAAAGCATGTTTTCTTGAAACAATGTCACAGCCAAACCTGTAATCGTCAGATTGTCATCTTTCCGACGGTCCTTGAACACATCTAGTGTGACCAAGGTTTCAGTCAGAAAAATTAACTGAAACTAAGCTTCAAATTGTGATATTTCATCAAAAACATTATATTCTGCATGCCTCATCTAAAATCTTGCCCCAAATAAACCGTTTGATGAAACCAGATCCCGTAAACAACAATAAATGCTGCACTCCATAGCGCAACTAGGAAGCCATGATTGATTCAGCTGAGACCAACAGTCACGTGACATAAATCCTGTGAAACTATGACAGAACTGCAGGCAGAGCAGAGAAGAAGCTGCAAGTATAGGTTGTAATGGTTAAATGGTTTTAATACATATAGCACGTAGAGTTTTTCAACATTGGTAACACTTGAAAAAAAATTGAAAATATAGATTCAATTTGTTCTCAATTTTTGAAAAATAAATTATCAAAAGGATTTCAACTTGAGTTCTTTTATTGTTTATTTATGGCATGGCAACTGTGTTATTCTGCACAAAACAAATTGTTCAGTTCCTTTTTCTAGTCATGATTGTATTGTTTCTATTGGGGTGCAGGACTTATATATTGCAGTGAAAAAAAGGTCACAGAGAAAAATATGGCAGGAGCCAAAAGATACCCCGAAGCTGCTTGGGGGCATTACGGTCGTCAAACTCATGTTTCTGTGGTCACTTGCCCAAATCAATTAAATGTGCGCACCTTTTTTAATCTTCACAGGAACGGATTATTGCGGTGGTAATGAGAAACTAAATAAACAGTCATTGGCAATCTCAGAGCTGAAAACTTTTACCTCCAAATCTGTAGCACAGAGACAAGGTTGGCGGGGGTGGGGGGTGAGAGGAATATAGACGTGCACATACTCGTGCTCTGAAACTCGCCTGAGCATGCTTTCCTTTTCAGAAAATGACAACCGCGTAAAACATTCAGCTGTAATGAGCTCCTGGCTACCTGACAGCCTCGCTGGAGATTTCTCTCTCAGGGCAGAATTTGACTAGAAGACACTTCTGTGAGTGTGAGAATGATAGTGGGAAATAGAGATGGACTGGCAGAAGTAAAGTCAGGAAAGAGAGCGCGACATGACTCTACTGGGGCAGCACCGATTGGGTTTATCTGTTGACACGCGCGTGCACACGCAGACAGTGTATTGACACACTGCAGAGCAAAGTCAAGCGACGTTAAGCTCAACAAACCAGCAGGTTCCATGATCCGGTGGCTGTTATGCGGATATACAGTATAACATTAAACTGAGGACTAGTTCAAATCACTGCAAGACGTGTCATCAAGCAAGATTCACTTTCACCCGCAGGAACTTAAACAGGGACTAGGAACCTTGTGTGGAACTCCCTGAGTTTTGACCACAGGGACCAGGGTTAAAATTACGATTTCTGAACACCGCTGCTTCAACTCGAGTACAGATTCCTTGGTAAATTTAAGACAATTTTGGGACGAGGAGAGCTTTTATGTTGGTTTGATGACATTGAAAGTAAAGTTAAGCTTAAAAATTTTTTTTAAAAAAGATTGCGCAAGCTGGGAAGCGGTGGAACTGAGAGAGAGAGAGACAGCGCAGTCTTTTTTCTTTTTAGAAGAAACGGTTTGCATTAACCTCTGTGACCACCAGCAACCCTCGCCAGTCTCTACTGTGGAAACGCAGACAACGGAGTGAAGGAGCCTTTTAGTTTTTCTTCTTTAAGTAGTCCCTGGACTAAACTTAAGGGAAAATGCTTGGTGGAAACACAGCTCTTGTTTCAGGTGAAAGGGAAAGACAAGTTTATCTGGGAAGAGGAACTACGACGCAAAGTGAAACTTTGGAGGACTAAATGTGAGGACTAAATGACAAGCAGAGGAGGTGTCCTAAGAAAAGAACAAACCCTGAATTCAGCAAACCATAGACAAACTATCCTGACTAGAAGTCAGAAACGGATTGGAGGCCATTATGAAACTGGAGGGATTTGCGGAGTGGTGGTGTTGTAGAGACTTCAGAGGACAGAG
The DNA here is from genome assembly GCF_009769545.1 of Cyclopterus lumpus. Taxonomy (NCBI): domain Eukaryota; kingdom Metazoa; phylum Chordata; class Actinopteri; order Perciformes; family Cyclopteridae; genus Cyclopterus; species Cyclopterus lumpus. The sequence goes on along the minus strand of NC_046976.1, from coordinate 2,811,374 downwards.
AGAGAGAGAGAGAGAGAGAGAGAAGATAAATATTTGTGTATAAATTTGGCTTCTGTGTTGTGGTTCGGTTGCCAGACGACTTTCATTTTCCTTCAGCGCGCGTGTAGTGTGGTTTGGTGGCCAACGACAAGAATTTGGTGACTTCAGCTGTTGGGTTGGGCCATGTGAAGGCTGGTTTGCACACCGTACGCGGACACGACCACATGCAAACCCACGCGCACGGACGTCAGTCACCGCAGCTCAGAATAGGCCCGTCGCTCCAAACCCAGGGAGCTGGGCTAGTGACTCATTCTCGTGCTCGTGCTCCCTGCCAATCAAATTTCATCTCCCTCCCCCTCCCCCAAAAATGCCGCTTTCCCTTTCAGCATCTTTCCACGCAGACAAAGAGACTCCACTGTTGATTGCAACTACTTAGTGACAATGCTAGCGTTTCGGGAAAGCGACCGTGATGTGACAAAACGGGGAAGGAAAAAAGAAGACTCAAAACCTTTTTTTTTGCATTAACATTTACAGTAAAATTCAAGTCAAGAAAACTTCAGTCAGAGTAAACAGAGTATGTCAAGAGCAAATATCAGACAGGAATGTGCATATTTGTGCAATGATAAACAATTTTATTCAAACTGTGTAGTTTCTGCCTCAGAAGGCTTCACAATCTGTACAACATTCAACCCGAGACGATGGGTCAGGGATAGCTGAGCAAATATAAACTGAGTCAACAGCCCGCTGTGACCCAATTAATGCAGCTCACGTTGGAAACACTGGCTTTTTAGTGATTCTGACGAGGTGCATCGGTCATGTTATGGCCAACACACAGTGCGCTAAATATTAAGTGTAGATCAATGCTTAAGGAACTGTTGGCGCATTGATTGAGTTATGTGCACTTCATTAGTAAAGTCAATTAAAAAGTGCTATTTAACCTTTAAATACATGTCAGATTAACTCTTTTGCTGGGAATTGCTTTTGATTAGACGGACACTCAAACTGGAAGTAGCCCAAACCCGCTTTACCTCAAACTGCTGCTAAACATCTGCTATCAATGAACAGAAGCGCCGTCTCTTCATTTTCTGCTGAAATCAAAACATGAATATTTGTCCTTTCTGCAAGAACGCTGTGGTCTTGAGCTCCCGCCTCTCTGCATCGGCTCACAATGTTGTTGGTGCTACAGCCTCTGGTACAACCACAGCGGCAGCGATGCCCAGGATGACTGTCAAATGTAAAACAGCCTTTCGAGGGACTTTCTACACGTGTGATGTCTGGGTGCGTTAGTCAGCCTTTCCTCATTGGCAATGCCGCCCCCGCAGTCTTAATTCCTCAGTCGATTGCATTAAAGCTGGATGCTTCAGCCTCCAGACTGAGTGGCTCGCTCCCCGTGTTAAAAACATAAAAAGGCGGAGGCACAGCGGCGTCACCGCAGGGAGATGGCAGCCCCAAAATGAGCGAGGCCACGCTTGCTAGCTGCAGCGAGAAAATTAAAAGAGTGTGTCTACGGGTGCGCGTTAATGCGAGACAGACGTCGCCCTGTTTCCCCCCCCCCCCCCGTTGCACGTGGGGGGTCCGGGGGCCCCCTAATAAAAAGTGTGCATGCTGCGAGTGGGCAAGATGAGCGAGTGAGTGTCTGATGGGACCAACGGACTTTCGCGTTTCAATAAAACCCGACTCATTCGTCACTGGCACTGGTTTTCAAACCACCGACCGGGGGCCACAAATCTCCTTCTCATGGGGTTAACTAATGAACATGGGCGGCGCTTTAAACTTAATTAAGTCAACATGTGAAGTGATCCTCCGTCACATCACTAAAGTGTACATAAAGCATTTAGATTCCAATTAAGTTGACGTCAAAGTTAAGAACTTCAGCAGCGTTTTTGTGCTGTTGGTGATAAAAGGAAAAAAGGGGGGACACACAAGGAGAAATTGCAACTTTATGACCGGGTGGTGGTGCTGATCAAAAGGTGCCGTTTCTTATCACTCATCTCATTTATGGCCCACCTTTGAAGCGGCTACAAGACCAACCCAACCCTTGCTTTCCCCATAACGACTTAGGCAGCTGTTTGAGGTTGATCTCAACGACGCAAGTGTGAACTGTCAAAATTATTTGGACTGGTCAACAGTGTTATGCGACTGATGACTGGCCGTTATGTTATCATACTGGAGCCTGGATCATATTTTCCTCATTGACCTGTCCCTGCTTTAAAGTGATATTACTTTCCTTTCAGCTGGACACTGAGTTTGTATATGTATACAAACATTTACGTGTATATAAAGAAAATAAAGTGGGATTTGGACATTTATTGTAATAAATTAACAAACAAAGAATATGCTCTCCTCAAAGCCACCAGACTCAATTGACAGAAACAGCTATTTTATCCGCTATTTACTCGCTGATTGTTGTTAAACGGACTTCATTCAAATTGGCACAACACAATAAAACTAATTCTTCGAAAAGAAGCTTGGCATTAGTAGTATGTCATACCATCTGATTAGAGCTAGTATTCCAAAGTTAAACAGATCATAATCCCCTCTTTATAAAAGGTTATAAATGACCGTTGATCATTCTTACTGTACAGAGTTTGAACACACCGTCATGTAACTCTCTGCAGCTTCTGTTAACGTTAGCTCTGTTAAATAGCCAGCCAGGACTGTACCGCCCATTCGACAACCATTTGTTGTTCACAGTGTAGACATATGGTCTCTGAATATTCTGCACCGGTCACCATGCTGCTTTCACAAACTAGACTTATATCACCACAGAAGGGGAAAAGCTGTAAAGGCTAATGTTGCATTACACAGATTGGTAATGAGAAAATGACTAAACAAAATATAATATAAATTTATGTTAACTGTATAAATTGGCCATTAATGTACTATTTAAAAGCAGACTCTGGGCACCTTTTTGTAAATCTAGTAACAATTTAAAAGCCAGAGGAGACGGTTATTTGTTAGATGCCCAACACGTGGGATTCGATGAAACGTCATCATACGCCAGCCCATCTTACAAAGTGGGATTCAGGTTAAGTCCTTGTGCGAAATGTAAAACCTCTTGAAGAAACTCATTTAAGCATGTCATTGTCCAGTGAAGCAAGGTACCTCAGCAGAAATCAGTTGCCGCCTGAATTAAATTAAACCTTTGGGCAGCAGTTCTTACTATTGAACGAACCCCAGCAAAGCACCACAGCCCCCCGTTCATGTGGCAACATGTCCAATAGTATTCTTTGGAGAAAACTCTATTTGGAGAAGTACCGAGATTCATATTTATGAGAATATTAATTCAAATTGGCATTTCTGAAAGCTGTACATCTCACATTTTCAATCGAGCAGTGTGGGCTAAAAAAATGCAGGTGCAACGCCAACAAGTGTGCTGGACAGGAAAAGTCTGGGTTGGATCAACTTCGTCCAAACAACCACAAAACACCCAAAATGTTTTCCTCCCTGCAACCTGTTGGCAGAGTTTTCTTCTCCCTCAGTGGCTCTTGAGGTGGTCCTTTTTTAAATGTATTTTTAAGAAAACACATCTAATTTATTTGACATAATAACTGCTTTCTAAATCAACAGATCTGTTTCGGACTGAAGTCTTTCCACTGGTGTTGCAATGAATTGCTGATGAATGCCACAGTTGGATTTTAGTGCGAGTCAATGCTTCATTTAATTTATTTCATTGTAAAAACACATTGTGACCTAGATGTTGCCACCTACTGGAGCTCTCTTAATTGCCAGAACATAACCTGGCAGACGACATCTTACCGCCCCTCTGAGCTAAAACAGACTCCCCAAAAAGCTGGCAGTGACCAAAGTAATTTGGGCGGTATTATGCAGAGCCATACGGGACCACACCTAGTCTGTCCACTTATCCTTTCTGCAGTGTGTAAACGGCAGACCCGCTCTCGTTCCCACCTCGAACCATACGGCCGTTAAAACAACGCCAGACAGACGTGTTCTCCACGAGCCGCGGGTGACAGCCATAACACACGGGCGCACCACTTTCGGTTCGGTTGACTCCAGTCAAAACAGCCAGAGAAAGCGCAGCCCTACCTCCACAACTTCTGTCTCTCTCAGCCTTGATTTGATTTAAAAAACGTCCACAAAAAAAAGAAGAAAAGGAGCTCCAAGGGCACAAAAAGGTCTGTCTGCATTTTTTTGGATGAACAGTGGCTTTGCGATCTTTACGCAGAGTTGATAAGTCAATTTATGAGAAAATGGTTGAGGAAAGAGCTTTATTCCACATTTATCACTAAAAACATTACAATTATATCTGGCTTTGTTTAGCCTCCAGCTGTGAATTTCGATTAAACGGCAGATTAAAGCAGGCGTGTTTACTTAAAGGGGATTTTTAAGTTGCTCATGCCTGAAAACAGAGTATACTGTCAGGTGTCTCAGTGATATCCGTCCCGCTGCAGAAGCCATCCTTATCTGCTCGGTGGAGTGAGTCGTGGGTTCCACTTGACCTGCTCTGTCCTTTTCATCTGCCCTTCTGGGGGGGCCAACACGGATTCACTCAATCGTAAATGCCTACAGATAACAATGCAAGCAGGACGGCTGACAGAGACATTTAAGACGATGAGGACCCTGTTTGGACATAAAGGTGGTGCCACAAAAAGTGGTGTGACTGTCAAGATAAATAAAAAACACTTCTTCTAAGCCGTGCCTGTATTTGTGCATTTCTGGAGTTTTCTTTTTTGCTCATTGATCGTCGCCATCAGCTTTTATATAAAGAAATAGGAAAAACTATTGTCCGAGATACATGCGACTGTTAGAGTTGTGAGAATAATGTGCCACCTTTTCTAGTTGCCGCAAACGGCAGATTTGAGAGAATCGCTTATAGATACTAAATATATACTAATAGTGCTTTTATAATTAACAGGATGCTTTGATCTTGTTGCCATTAAGCCTTTCTGGTGTGGCAATCCAACTGTGAGATCGCCAGTCAGATCCAGCTCATTAGATCAAACCGTCCAACAGTTGACTACTCTGGGTCACCTCCTGTAGTTTTATCATTCCTGCTAATAACACACAATAAAATAGGATTCGGTCAACTAAAGTATCAACGACATAAATGTCAGGTTTTCATTTCAGCCTCTCAAATCAAAAGAGCAACTCCTCTAAACTCAAACACTTCATATAGCTGTTCAGCAAACCATGCAGAGAGAAACTCATCGTAGGAGAGTCGTAGGAGAACAGTAGGCCCAATGCACTGAGAAAGTACAGCCCTGAGATGTACAGATATATTGCAATACGAGTACGGGGTGCAACAAATCATTTGTTCTCCAGTGGAAAAAAGTATGCTGATTTTTCCATCTGCATCCTGCCCCACAGCGGGATTGTTCAAGTTCAAGCAGTCTATGTGTTTTGTTCAAAGTTATCCTGGCAACATGTCGATCCACAATTATGTATTTCTTTATGAAAAGGGGACAAAGTAGAGTCATTGACGGTCCCAGAGTTCGCCACAGTGGAGCAATATTTCATCAGCAGACCTTCCAATCGCGGACGCAGCAGATGATGCATGTGGATGTAATGAAAGAAAAGCACATTACCAAATTGATGATTCCTAATGGTTTCACACTCCAAGATGGATTTTAAATATTAGAGCTGCTATACAACCACCACCTTAGTGCCCTTCGGCAAGGCAATTCAAATATCTGAATAAAAAACATGTACATAACGGCAGGCGTAAATGTCCATCAACGCTCACCTCCCAGACTGACTGCCAGGCCTTCCTGTGTGTGAGGCCCCAGTGTTTGTTTGGCCAGCATGTCCCAGCTCGTGCAAGCTGTTGTCTATTCTCTAAGCTTTGTATGGGTCACTGAAGCCATCTCTCTCACACACACACACACACACACACACACACACACACACACACACACACACACACACACACACACACACACACACACACACACACACACACACACACACACACACACACACACACACACACACACACACACACACACACACACACACACACACACACACACACACACACACACACACACACACACACACACACACACACACACACACACACACACACACACACACACACACACACACACACACACACACACACACACACACACACACACACACACACACACACACACACACACACACACACACACACACACACACACACACACACACACACACACACACACACACAGGAAACCGCCGTGATGTCGAGAGGCGATCGTTAGCAACAATGCCCTGGGCCGCCGCTTAACACACCAGAGAAATGCTGGCGTCACTCTGCGACCGTACTTTTTCCAGGGTCTGCTTGCCCCGGGGCTCGGCTCGGTAGTAAGGTAGGAATGCCATCAGGTCAACCGTTTGCTTTGACCAGGGAAAGTGGTGCATCCTGTGAGGAACACTGGTATTTAGGTTTTTTGGGGGGGGGGCTGTGGCAATTTCCACCTCAATGGAATCTGTCGGGATTTATTATCTATCGGAGAGAGCTGAAACCTGGTCCGCACCAGCATATTTATGGCCTGACCAGACTGGTACTGCAAACAAAGTGAGACCCAGGATCTCATTGTAGTCATTTCAATTTAAAATACAAAAATATGCACTTACTTTTGGAAAACTAAAAAGGGCGTTGCCACAAATATCAAAATAAAACTACTCATGTACAGTACAGGTAAATAGTAAATGCTGCACAAGTTGCAGCACACTACTTAAAAGCGAGGAATCTCTGTCCGTCTGTCGTCCTACGCATATCTCAAAACCACTCATCCAAGCTACTTTACACTGTAAATGTGTATTGCTGGGCACCCCTGGAAGTGCTTTTGTTGAATTTGGTGCTCAATATGAATACACTTTGAAATAACAAGAAAAGAGCGCTCTGTGTCGCAGCAGGGGGCAGAGCTTCAGGACTATGCAGCATGAGCCCCACATGTTGTCCGCAGTGGGCAGATCGTGGACAGCAGTTCCCTTTACAACCAAACTCTTCGTCACTTCTCTGGTGTCAACGAGTGGATAGCCAACTGGAAGCAGAATCGAAACCAGAATTACTTGCCAGTGTGACCGGTAATAGCGGTGACTGTATTTACCCACTATAAAAAGACATGAAACTAACTTATAACCCTAATAAAGTTACCACCAGAAAAATACCTCCGCTAATTACATCCATGCTCTACTTTATGACTGGTGGTTATAGTAGTTTTGTAAAAGCAAGCTACTAATACTACTGTTTGGAAATTACCTCCACTAATTGTATTTTATTTCGTGAGTAACCCTGACCTGGGTGTTTTTCAGGGAAGGATTTAGGGATTTGGGGCCCCAGGTTGGCGCCATCATGCCTTTTACTTTCTACCCGTTCTCTAACTGGGACTGGTGGTATTTGCAGTGGGAGAAGGAAGCTATATATTTCTAGTGAAAAGTTAAAGAGGCATGTACTTTATGTCTTTTAAAGATGGAGCTCTTAGTTCTAATATAATGCTGGATGGTTTATTGAATAGTAATGCATCATATTTTAATTCAGTCAAATCTAAATCTACAACATAACCAGTAATACTTTTAGACAAAGTAGTACAATGATTTCCTCTGAAGCAGAAGTACACAGTAAGTAGTATAAAGTTGAGTTTTGTCTTTTGGGCCTTCTACAAGTTATTTTGGGTGTGCAATAAATAGTAACAATAAAATATGTTGTATCTAAACATTATATTAGGTGTATGGCTGTTGGGGCCCACCTTGCTGTATGGTAAAGTCCGCCCTGTTCGGACCGCGAGTAGCTGGGACGCAACTATATGTCATGGCAGGTGTGTTGCTGAGGACCAAAAGAAGCTCAGGGTCCAGTGTTAAGTTGTTCGTATGAGCGGTTCCTTGAGAAATCTGCAAGTGACAACACAACAGGCCGAGCATTCGGCTTGTCTTCAACAGGCCCTGCACTCGTCTGAACTTACTCACACAGTAGACAGGGTGTCCTGAAACAGAGAAACTGCACAACCACATCCCTGAACACTTAAGTCGCCAGCAATTGTGCCGTCTCCGCTGCTGGTTCCGACGGCAGTATAATGGTGAGACAGTAACGCAACAGTCCTTCCCAAAGGAAACCAACAGCGTCAGTCTTTTACCAAAATGCGCCTGTGGTTCATTAGCTTTTCGTCTAACCGGTGTTATTAGAGCTATTTGAATCTGCATTAAAAAAAAAAAAGACGTCTCGTTGTTCTTCCTGTAATTACAATAGACTCAACTCACTCAACCAAATGGTCCTCCTCAGAAGGGCAATTTGGTCTCGCTTGTAAAAGTCAAACACTCGCTTTGTTGTGACCACATCAATGTCAGGTAGAGCTCACATTGACAAGACATATGGGGCGTGCACATAAATATACTCAGTCATAAACAGCAGCCTAGCCGTACCAGACTAAGTAACAGCTAATTGCTCAAGTAACACACAAACACACAGACACAGACAGTCAAATAAGCATATTTGGAACATCCTAAAATGTTATTTGTAAAGATTGCGGCCAGACTGCAGGAAATAAAAATATTTAAACTAACTATGTAGATTATGAAGCAAGACATTTCTTGTCTAGCATCGGGTGCACATCAGGGATGTATAATTGCTCCAGTGAGCTCTAGGTCAAGTAATTCCATGGGTTATGACGTTTAGTTCTACTGTCACAAATGCACCCACAAAAACAAAACAAAAAAACAATACAGCAGCAAACAGAAGACTTTTACCATCCAAATGTATTTCACCACGTTATCCCCTCCCCCAAGTATGAGATAGTTAAATACCCACATGGCTACAGATCATCTGACAAAAGCTTATCCGTCTGAAAGTTTTTCCCATAATTGGTTTGTGAAATAAAAAATCGTTATCTGAAGATGCCCAGATATCTAAAAGTGTATGTTTGATTATGATGTTGAGTGGCATTTCCCCTCTTAAACATTCATTATGCGTGTTTAATCTCTGTCGGCCCACGATCACCGTACAAGACTTCTGACTAAACTTAATTTAAGAGCACCCAAAAGGCACAATCGAGGAGACATCTCGAGCTGTGGATGGAAAAATCACGAACATTTAAATGATAGGAAAAACGAGCAGCATTCGAAATAGTAACTTGGAGTCAAAATCTATCTAAAAACTACTGAAACTATCTATTATTCTGCATCCATCAAGGGGGTCCAATGGGATCACTTGCAAAGTGCATCACATGGAAGCAAAGAAAATACAGAATTATTGCAAACAAAGGGACACACTATGTTTCCTAATTGAATTTTAGAATCTCACACCAAGAATCCAGGCAGCGTGTTATCCAGGATCTCAGATAACCTCTGCTTCAACCTCAGACTTATCAGCGCTTATCCAATCAAACAGTCACTTTCTACCTGGCTCACTGCACAGTGGGCTGTGATGTAGTGATGAATGGAAGTCCGATTTCCAGCTTGCAAATAAAAATGCCAATGTGAACACAAATCATGAAGTGTGTGTACTTTGCTGTCACTTCCTTAAAATAAATAGCTGACAAAACAGCTTCGCCAACACACTTCATCCACGGAAAGGTATTATCTCTCTTCTCAAACTAACTATCAACTCTTTCAGCTGGTTATTGTTGTATCTTTGCTGCAACATCACATTTTATTGTTTTTAAATCTGTTATAGACAATCTTGTTATCTCTCTTTAATTACATGTTCATGCTTTTCTCCTGTAGATTTAAATATAAATACTGTACGTGCAGTATATAAATTGTATGTCACTTACTAGCTGCTCCAGGTGGTGTTGGTTAAAAGCTAAACTAAAGCGGTTGTTGCACTGAACTGGAGTCGTCATCTTGAATGCAACACTACAGTCGGGGTGCACTGACCCGGACCGCCACGCTAACTCTCTAATGCCCCCACTGTAAATAGCTCCGCATAGGAGCTTCAAGTTAAATATCGTGGACATTCAAAGTGTTTTCCACGGCATGGTTGCATCTGAAAATAAACGTGCCCGTGAGCTGGACTCTATTTTTACTCTTTCCCGAACAATAACCAGAGGCTCGGAGGGATTCACCCGAGCGCCATAATTCTGTCACACTTTTCCGGAGCGAAGAGTTCTGGTTGGCGTGCTAACAGCTAGCCACCGAAGCTAGACGCTGTTGTTTCCACTAGAAGAACAACGGCGGCGTCCGAAAAGTTGAAGTCGGTAAGCGGGAAGCGTCCACTTACCGGGGTCCGCCGGGGTCTTCATCTCCGCGGGCGACTTCGGCGCGCTGCTTCGGTCACTTTCCACGTCGACTCGGAACTTTAGACTCTAGTTAGCTCGCGTTTAGCCGAGTGAGCTAGCGGAGTTAGCAGTGACACCCCACTCCTTCCTCCGGTGTTGTTCTCACAAGTGGCTCGTGAGGAGAGAACCTGCCCCCGACGGTGCGCTCGATTTTAGAGTTGAAAGAGAAAGCGGCTAACTTCACCGAGGCGCCCGCGTTTTATCTCGACACATCCGCGTTTGATGAAAAAGTTTTGTGTCGGAATATTTTCACGCAGCGTCTGATGCCAAAAGTTGCCCCGAGCCTCTGAGGGGAGGGGGGGTTCCAGTTGCCCGGGTCTGAATGGCGCAGGTCGAAGTTTGGAGGAGTCGTGCTGCCGTCGGTCGTACTAGAGCAGCGGAATGCGACGAGTCTAAATGTTCATCCCGTGTGTTGAAACGATGTCGCATGGTCGATTCCTCCTCCACATCATCATCTTCGCTGACAGTCAAAACAGCGGCGCTTCTGAACGGAACAAAAACAAGCAACGCCAACCCTGTTCTTTCTCTGCCCCTCTCTTTCTCCGGCAGACTTTTTCTTTTTCCACTGCATTCACTTCGTGTTCTCTCAGCCCCCCCTTCTTCTGTCGGGTGTCGTGTTTCGCTCTCCTGCCACACGGGGCCGCCCACGCTGACCCACGGAGGGAGGGAAGGGGTGAGGAACTGAACGCCCACTTGTTGCCAAAGATCGTTTATAGCGTGTGAATGTGAAAATCAGGGAGTAGATAGAGGCGCAAACATTTTTATTATAAATGTACCGGTATAGTGGTATATGTTTCAAAACAACCCCAAACACTCTTTACTGAAGCAATGGGGGGGGGTTGAGAATCAGGATATAAAATAAACATCAAGGTAAAAACACAACATGCATGGGAGCCACAGTGCCTAACCACTATTAAAATATCCCAAGTTGGCTAGGATTGCATCACACATGGAAGGTCTTAACACTCAAACATGCATGTTAGAGTGTTAAGACCAGATCATTTTTAAAAATTGTAATCCCAGTAATTATCTCATTAGACGATCTTCGATAAGGACCAGTGGCTGCTCCGCTGCCCGGAGTTACCGCCGCTGCCTCCGGTGTATCACCCCGCTCGCTCCCGGTTGGCGCGTCACGGCGTTGCTGTGGAGACCCGCTGCCGCCGCGGGTGATGAGAGAGGCGCCGTGTTTACCTGTAAACGGCGGCGGCGAGGCGGCCGTCAAGTACACACGGGAAGGGAGGAAAGGAAAGGGCCAATTAACAGGTGGTTGGTTTTGTTCCTGCAGGAACGGACGGTGGCCAGGGTGAGACTGACATGTGCATCGACTTAAATTATGAGAGGACATCAGGCGCTCATCACACAAACACACACGCACACACGCACACACGCACACACTCGCACAAGCACACCTCTTTTTATCCACACTCTTTTCTACCTCTCTAATGAAGGGCCCTTCAGCACTTGCATTAGCTCTGAGGAGGCAGCGGAGAGAGAGAGAGGCAGAGGAGTTGAAAGAAAGTAGCAGTAATTACTCAAGAGTGTGAACTGGAGAGCGAGGAGCAGGCCGAGCTGAAGAGCGCATTGGAAGGACATGAAGTGGAGGAGAATAAGTGTGGATTGTAGGCAGCTCCTTTTTTTCTCCCTCTCCCCTTCTTTCTTACCCAATCAGTCATCACACTTGTTTTCTTTCTCTCGTCCATCCACCTCTCCCTCCCTCTCTCTTCTGCTTTGCTCATTTACTTTGAGTGGCAGTGTGTGGGAGGTGAAGGCCAGCCGGTGGGTGAAGTATTTCATGCGATTGTCACATTGACACACACACACACACACACACCACACACACACACGCACACACACACACACACACACACAGAGAGAGAGAGGCACAATAACAATACAACAGAAAAAGGGAAAAAAACATCTCCTCTTTCTGCTGTCACTCCTTTGCCTCCTCCTCTCCTCCACTTCCTCTCCTCCTTGGCCCCCATACATCACACTCCTACTGCTCTTTCACTCCTCTGCTCTGCGTGGATCCTTCCTCCTCAGTTTTGTAACTTCACCTCCTACTTTCTTTTGGCCTACACCTCTCATCTCCTCCTCTGTACCTCACTTCCTCCTCTCCTCACCAGTTGTCCTCTTGCTTGCGCCACACGATGCTTCGTCAACACCTTCACCACAAGCAATCGACAGGTGTGCATGTTATATTTATGATTTATTCTTCTGTTGATTATAGATCTTTGACATTTTGGGAAATTTTCCCTTTTTACTTAATAGAGTGAGATGAGCAGATCGAGTGAGATGAGCAGATCGATGCCCCTCGCCTGTCCGTCTCCTCAATTTAAGTCTCTTTAGCTTAGCTTAGCACAAAGACTGGAAGCCGAGGGAAACAGCTAGCCTGGCTCTGGCTCACTAATTTAACAAGCTATAGCTCTTTTTCACATAAGTCCTTGTTTTCCTCCATTTCTAGTCTTTATGCTAATCTAAGCTAACCAACCGCTGGCTTCATGTTGAACAACCCAATATGAGAGTTGTATTGATCTTCTCATCTAGCTGTCTGCAAGAAAGCAAATAAATGTTTTTTTTTATTTTTTAAATGTCCAACTTTCCTTTTCATCATTTAATCATTCAGTGAGTAAAAGCTAGAAGAAATTGCGTCCTAAAATATATATATATTTTTTGACGGACCAGCAGTCCAAAACCCAAAGATTAATAATACAAGCAAAATTCACATCCCCCCCCACAAAAGACACATTGAAATATCACAGTATGAATAGTACATGTAAATAACCCATTAATAATGGCTTAATTCCATTTAGCTGCTTCAGCTTCAGGGTGTTGTGCATAATGGGACAGCTGGATAGAACTTAATAGAGTTATTGTAAATGTTATTTGTTTTTTTTCCCTGACATTGCAAAAATCCCCCAAATGTCCGCTGTGAAAACGGACTAATTGTTTCAGCTCTGCATTTGTGGGGTTATCACTCTCCTCCCCTCTCGACTCTGCCGCTGACCTTTTGCTCCACCCGAGGAGCGTCGGGCACAAACACCTCGAGGAAGTGAAGCGTGAACGAGCACGTCCACCTTTAGTTTGTTGACACCAGTGATGTCCTTACTCTCTGCTCTGCGACTGCAAAACCTCAGGACCAAAGTGCAACCAGCTGACCAGAAAAGATTTCTAGCGGATAATAATATAATGCACATTTCATGTAGATGTTAGTCTTCTGCAACCACAGATATGTGGAGCTGTGTAAGGTGGGGAAATGCCACTGTGAGGCAAGAATTAGATATGAATCAAAATCCATCTTCCCACCAAAATCGCATTCATAAAACAGTAGTTTGTATGAAAATAAAAGTGTTGATTCTTTAATGGACATAGCTTTATTGCTAAAGACTCATCACAACACTTTGGGGCGATACAAGAGAGTTTCTCTGATTCGGTACGAGGCTGCAGTCTTTTCTTGATGCAAAAACATTGCTTTTCTGCATTACATCATGCAAGAGTAATTAGCATTACTATGAATTAATATAGGCTCTTTAGATAATAATGATGATGCCTTGAACCCTTTACAGCAAACACACTGGGGGAAATGTGTCTGCACAAGTATCTTATTTTAAGTATTTGGCCCTTTTGGATTTGTCCTATGTGTAAGATATGAGCCACTGCATTTTTTGCCTTTTATGTGTGTTTCAAAAATTAAAAAAATCTATATAAATTCGGTTCAATTCCAAAAATGCAACAACAAAACACAGTTTTATAGAAGAAAACACTACCCTAAGTGGGATGATGGTGGGAATATTGTGCTCAATAACTTCATTCTCAATAAGTCCCTATTTTTTAGGCCAGTTCCTTCGCTCACGACACAACCACTGGAAGTGAAGCTGTGTCCTCCCCGGCCGGTTTAAAAGTGGAAATAATGGCTTGTTGATGCAACAGGAGGGTCGCGGGGCAGACTGTGATGCAGACACCCGGCCGCATGGAACGGCAACAAAGGCCCAGCGGGAGACCTGACGGCCACATACGTGTGAATTGGTGGGGTGATCGGGACTAACTGATCACCAGGGTCGCCATCGGTTCATTACTGAGGTGGTAATGACCATCATCAGCAAACAGGAGCCAATCAAACCTCCGCTGATTGGTAAATAATGAAGAATGAGAAGAAGTCATGGATTTAATGAAATCAAAAACGTGTGAACGGTGGGGTTTTGGTGATAATGCTTTCAGTGCTGCTGCTCATTAATCAATAACTTAACCTAATATCAATGGGCTGCTTTGACATGCTTCACTGCTATTTTTATGTCATCGTTGGGTTATTTAGCGAAATGAAGTTGTTTTTTTAGACACAAATTTGATCTTAAAACTATCGAAAATGTATTGTTGTTTACAAAAGTATGTGTATATGCCATTTCAAACAGCAAAGGGGACACATTACACATTAATCACAATCAGTAAAAACAAATAGTGGCATATGCGTTTTAAAAGAGGTTGAGTGGATTATAATGTTTTATAACCATTACCCTGTGATTTTTAGTGTGTTGAGTAAAAAAACAAACACTGAAATGTACCTTTACCTTGTTTTTTGGGGAGGAGGCGGGTGTGGGGGGGGTCCCATTAGCAAAGTCCCAAATAGAACTACGGTCACGTCTTTGTTTTTGTTTTCTTCTATAGGTTAAGTGTTTTCTATCGGAGGAAATCTGCCGTGTTTATAAAATGGTAAAATAGGCCCGAGGGGGCAAATGGTGCGAACCGAGCCACACCTCAGAGCGGGCGGCGCTCACTCTGGACAACAAAACTGTAATGGGAGAGGCCTTTTCACACCAGCCCATCTGTATGCATAAGAAAACACACACACACACACACACACACGCTCACACACACACACACAATGCGGGCACACACACACGCACACACACACGCACACACACACACGCGCACACACACACACACACACACACACTGCAGTTGAGTCAGAACGAGGCCGCTCGTGTTCGTGACAGCAAAACTCTCTGGAGTGGCCGGAGGGGGAAAGTTTCTGCCTTTTTCGGAGGGATGAAGACATTTTCCATGTTGTGTTCCTCTGCTCTGCACCATGAGCTTATGTTTGTGGAATAAGGAGGCCCTTGTGTGTGTGTGTGTGTGTGTGTGTGTGTGTGTGTGTGTGTGTGTGTGTGTGTGTGTGTGTGTGTCTGTCTGCCTGTCTGCCTGTCTGTTTGTCTGCCTGTCTGTCTGTCTGTCTGCCTGTCTGCCTGTCTGTCTGTCTGTCTGTCTGTTTGTCTGCCTGCCTGCCTGTCTGTCTGTCTGCCTGTCTGTCTGTCTGCCCGCTGGCTGGTCAGATGATGTCTGTCTCACTGCTGCCCTTGTCTCACACACAAAGCAGCGGGATAGTCTTGGACACGTATAGGGAAGATATAAAAATGGAGGGAAGAGACACGTTGAGAGGTTTTGTAAAAGAAGGAAAAGACCGAGGTCAGGAGAGGAGAGCTGAGGAGAATCTACCCAGGATCAGTAGAGGGGGAGGGGGAGAGAAAGAAAGAAAGAAAGAGAGTGAGAGAGAGAGTGAATGGGCCCTTTGTGATCAAAAGGCTTGTTTATTTTCTTGGCGCTTGAACTCCTCAGGAGCCGCATTGGGCCTGTCTGCACTGTCTAGCTCCCGTCCTCATGGCCCTCCACGACATCCCAGCGACGGGCCCTGAATCACGAAGAGGAGGCGGGTCACGTTGGCACCAACACAAGCAGCTGTAAAACATGGGACGGGGAACTTAAAGTGGTTTAAAACTGGAAGATGACCTCCGAGGCACGTGAGCAGCGTCACAATGAGAGACATTTTAAATGATTGCTTCTTGCGCGTGACTCTGACTGATACTATTGTATTTTACATTTTTCTGGAGGTATAAAGTACTACAATTGGAGGGTGCTTGTAATTTACATTATTTCCATTTTATACCGTTCTATACTTCCACCCAATTTCAGCATAATTTTCCTTAATGGGTCTTTAACAATGATAAAATAATAATAATAAAAATGTCAGAGGACAGTGCAGATACCGCTACACACTTCTAGTGGGTCAGAAGTGGTGTTTCAGAGAGACTACTTTATCAGTTTTATGATATTTTATTATTTGATCATCTAAATTTTTTTTCAGGAAGGTCCTACTCATTGTGCCTTTGAGTAAAAGTAGCAGTTTCTTACAGTAGTGTGGTAGTTCAATCCTTAAAGGTGCAGTGTGTAGGATGTAGGGACATCTAGTGGTGAGGTTGCAGATTGCAACCAACTGAATAGCCTTCCTCCCGGCCCTCCCTTTACAAGCATGTGTCGGAGAACTAAGGTGGCCTTTGGATAATGTAAAAACTTGAAAGGCTTGAAAACACAATGATTCTTAGTTTACACTAATGAAAACAGTTCTGAATATTATATTCAATCTCTGCTAAAAAAAAAAAAGTGTAAAGAAAAACGTATAAAGTAGTTTAAAGTGGAAATACTTAAGCAGAAGGCTAGTAAATGTACTTAGCTAGTCTACCACTACAGGCCCTTAAGTACTTAATAATAATAAGAAGAAGAAGAAGAAGAAGAAGAAGAAGAAGAAGAAGAAGAAGAAGAAGAAGAAGAAGAAGAAGAAGAAGAAAGGATACATGTATATCAAATGAATAGCTTTCCTCCTGAGCTGAAACCTGAAAAACTCCCACATCATAATGCACTACATTATATTACCGTCACTACCTTGCAGTAGGGGATTTTGCATCCACCAGACGCAGTGGCAGAGTATGCAGTCAGTCCTACTCGGACACAAACACTCTCTGTCCCGACCCCCCCGACCCCCCCCACCCCTCTCCCGCTCTCCTCCAGCTGGTATTCACACACATGTAATGGGATTAACACGCTCCTGAGCCGGGGAGGAGAGAGAGGACAGAGAGAGGACAGAAACAGGAGGAAAGAGGGGAGGATGAGGCCATGGAAGAAATGGGGGAAGAGGGTGAGAGAGAGAGAGGGGGGGGGGGGGGGTTCCTGAAAAGGAAAACAAATGTATAGAGGAAAGGCGACAGAGCTCTTTCCATTGGCCTGTTATGGGGCTACGGGAGGTCACAGGGAACATTTCAGGCTCATTTGAATGTCGGGGAGGAGGACGGCCTCCGAGCAGCTCCATCTGTATACAGTCACACCAAGGCGTGTCTCAATATTCACTCGCAGTTATCTAGAAATAGTATAATTTAATAGTGGCAGTTTATTAAAGTCAAACTTGAGACCAGGCAGTTGTAGGATTGATGTGTTAGTTAGAATTTCAGAATGCGAAGGGAAGATTTGCAAGAAATCACGTGATGAGGACACAAATACAGGGTGGCGATGGTTATGAATATTATGAATACAAAAGTTATTATAGTTGAGGAGCTGACATTGACTTTCAAGTGCTGTCACTCTTCAACAGCCGTATTACAGTTTTTCTTGATTGCTAAAACACAAAACCTGGTTCCTGTAACACAAACACCCAAACCTTTTCGTCATGCACACACACATTTCCCATAACCAAAAACACAATTCACCTGCGTCCCCACTGCGTCTCAATATTCAAAACACTTTCTGCAAAACCTTACACAAAAGTGACCAAATAAATCATTCTTTAGACTACGTGTTCATTCAGCAAACACATGCTCTCAATATAATGAACTCAAGTTATCATAACATAAACTCAGAGACCACACCCTTCTCTAGGTGAAAACACTCAGCCTGAAAATTGTTAACACACGAATCAGAATTGGGGGTCAATAAATAGAGCTTAGAACAATGGATCCCAACCATGCAGAGGTTGAGAGACAAGAGAGAGGAAGAGGAAGAGGAAGAGGAAGAGGCAGAGGGAGATGGAGATGGAGATGGAGAGGGAGAGGGAGAGGCAGAGGACAGCAAAGACAAGTAATTTCTGATAAAATCCTATGGCCTGACCCTGACCTGAGACAAGATCATGCTGATATTGATGCCGATGCTGATGAACCTGTATATGTGCTCAATCTGGAAGTGCTGTGAATAAACCCTATTTTTGACATTTTGGTGGCAGTGTGTTGAATGAATCCCTCCTGTGTGTAACAAACACTAATGTAGTCTGTGTTTTGACAGCTTGTGTGTATTGTCTGAGGGTAAAGACTGATTGGGACCCAGAAGTTAGATGTTTGGACTGTTGGGTGTGAGTTTTTAAAATTGTGTGTGAAGATTTGAAAAAATGGTGAGTTGTTCCAGGAATTGTGTCTTAGGAATCGAGAAAAACTGTAATAAGAATTATGTCCCGCTCCTGGACAGACAAAGAGGAGATTCATCCATTTTCCTTGAGCGTCAAAGTGGTGGGAGATCTTTACCAAAACCACCTGAAAATGCATGTTGTTTCCAAAATGACCCGATAAAAGGTGGACGAGGTCTAAGAAAGACTCAAAACAAGGAGTGAAGGCTCAAGACTCTGTACGCACCACTTGAATATGTCTTTCGCGCTGCACAATGAACCGCATGAAAAGAGTTGAGCCCCTGGAGAGGAAGAGGGACTGCAGGGAGGACTGTGATTGTTGTATTCAACCTTTAGCTGCAGCCCTGTGCCAGGTCTGTAATGGAGAGAAGAAGAAGAGGGAGAACATGAGCGAGGGAAAGCAGAGAGGCCGAGCTCGTAGCTGAGAGTTTTGATTTGGTGAGTGAAGGAGTGAAGTGTGAGTTGGCAAGAGAGGGGTAAGGGGGGTAAGGGGGAGAGGGGGGCATTAGAGAGTGGAGCAGCCATCAGCCAGTCAGTCAGACTGGAGGTATGTGTGGAACGGTGACAGTCTATATAGAGCTCGGTGTGTATGTGTTAACAGCCTCCTCTGTCTATCTCTGGAGGAACTCCCTCTTCCTCTTCCTATTGGCACCATGCACCCGCTTCCTCCCATGATACACTCCCCCGAATACCCAGACCTCTCAGTCAACTCAGTCAACATAGCAACACAGCGCCCTGTGGCCTGTATGTCAGAGGACATCTATCAGTCGCGTTCCTGCAGTCTAACGCGACGAGGGCCACACCGAGACAACAACGTGCCCACTGTAGCCTACATGGAACTACCACAACACCAGATACCAATCCCCTCCTCCTTCTGGCAGCCCAACAGTTGACTAGCTAGCTAGCCCTTCTACATCTGCCGCCACAAAACAGGAAGTAGTGAAGCCGGCCTCTTGCTCGATTACATTGGCTGCCCGGGCCGAGCGTGACGCTGACGAGAGGTGTGACTCCGTGCCGGCTACTGAAGAGTTTATGCGCGTCGAAAAAACGTATGAAAACAATGGTTTTGCGGGCAATCTTTCGCGCCAATCAGTTCGGGCCTCTGAGGTGGCGGATGGCGTTAAAGGCACAGTGTGTAGGATTTAGTGATATTTAGCAGTGTTGATTTAGTGACATTTAGCAGTGCTGTTGCAGATCGTAACCAACCCTTTGCTCACTCCTCCTTTTCCAAGGAAATGTGAGCCGCAGATTACAAAAACCATACCAACGCCATCCGCCACCTAAGAGGCCATCCATACCATAATAACACTACTTTAGGAGCAACAGCAGCCAGAAGGGGGCTGATGGAACAGCGGTTTTGCTCTCTGCGGCTCCAACCAGTGTTTTGTTTGTCTGTTCAGGGCTTCTGTAATAACATGGCGGACTCCGTGAAGAGGACCCGCTCCCGGATATGAAGGATCCATTTCTACTAATAGACCCCCCTAAATGCTACACACTGGCCCTTTAAATGCTCTCCTACATTACCCAGGGTTACTCACAAGCGGGTTGTGCGGCGAAAGAATACTGTTTGAATAAAACTGGTTAGCTTGTTAACGCTATGCTTATTTAAAATCTGTTTTTGGCCACTAGGAGTCAGAAGAACGTCCTCTGAAACCTTCTGTCAACGTGTGCTCACGTCTCATGTTTTTGTGGCTTCCTCATGAATGTAATTCCAATATTCACCGGCCTCTCAAAAACCAGACAAACCTTTTTGAAGGGCTTATCTTGATTAATTAATTACACATTTTAACATTATCAAGACATTGGAGTGATTTTTCTTCCACATGACAAAATTCTTTTTGTAATAATATATATATATGATGTTGGTCTGTTTGTTGTTTGGTGCAGGACAGCGAGCCGATGGGTTTATCAGATCTTGTTTTGTTTTTAAAAGCAGCGGACCGATGATATAATTCCTTCAGAGTAGAATATTTCATTTAAAGGGTTACTTTGCTTTTATTTCAACCCTATTTCCCCATGTTGTTGTGTCAAAGGGACTAATGGAGACAACAATTCCTGAAACAGGTGAAGTATTGAAGGAGAACGCTGCAGACGATAAACAGGCTCCTATGTAATCGCTGAGGAAACTCCTCAAGGTTGCGTCCACTGACAGGCTCAAATTGTTATTAGAAGTGTCTGACAACATCACGGACAGAAGCCTACAGAGAAATAAAACCTTTTTTTATTTTCCACATTCGTTTGTTATTGTGTATCTCGCTGAGTCGTCTCATTTTGAAATCTCACATTGTGGAACTCAGCTCCATTAGTCACTCAGACACAAAAACATGGGGAAATAGTGTTGAAAAAACTAAAGAAAGAACAAAATCGTCTTGACTATTGCCAGATCAAAAGTGTCATCAGATATGGATATTATGTGTTTATACCGGCATTCACATTTTTTTTCTTCGTAAAGTAAACTTTTTTTATCTGCTGCAAATCACTCAAATACTACCATATTACTTATTTTTATTCATTAAGAGTAGAAATAATACAGCACACAATGAGTAACTAATGCACATTAAAATGACCAAAAGAAAGAGAGAGATGTAATAATAAAACCAAGAAACAAGTGCTATGAGTATGAACAGTATATAAATACGAATATGCCATCAATTAACAAACAACTCTGGTATATAGATATCTATCTATCTATCTATCTATCTATCTCTCTATATATATAGAGAGAGAGAGATATATAGATATAGACATATAGACTATCAAATGCTTTTAGGCTTAAATGCTTCCTATTCACTGTGTTAATCTACGTTCATACTGACTGAAAATCACAAACTGAGTTCAAAGTGCAATTGACCTGAGTCGTGATGGTGATGCTAACGGGCCAGTCGCCTCCCACAATCTCACAGAGCCTCATTCATACGTTTTTTACGGCCTGTTGACGGCGGAGACAGAAAAGTATGTCAAAGTCGGCAGCAACCGGCTCAGACGGGCCAATGAAAACACGAACGGGGCGCTGAGGTTTTGGTCCGCTGCTGCTCTGAACGGCTTGGATGCCAAGCTGCCTACTTTTCACCATCTCCTTCGTTCATCTCCTCGCTTCCTTTCTGCCTCGTCGTCCTCTCCTCGTCTCCTCCCGACGCTGTTCTTCGTCACTCTGTCCTCTTCTCCGGTCTGTTTCCTATTAGACACGACTCGAATTGGGAGATTGAGCGTCCTCCTCCCCCCTCATCCTCCTTGTTTTTATGGTTTGAACATAATGTATATATTCGGACTGACATGTATAGTCTACCGCCTTGTGTTCAGGCATGCGAGGCCCCTGTTGTACGTCGACAACCTGCGTCCTCACAGACGAGTTATGTCACTGTACTGAGAGATTAAGGGCACCCGGACGTAGACTGCTTTTCTGTTTTGGGGAGTTTTTCTAAGTGTTTAGTTGGCCAGTTCCACAGCTAGGACTTTTCTGTCTTCTAAACCCTGAAATAAAAACATAGAAAACGTAGAAGGTTTTTGGCTGCTTAGTTTCCCCCTCTCCATCAAGTTCTAGTTATTTGAATTATTGTCTTTTACACTTGGATATATTTGTGATTGATGGTTTTGGCTCTTTGCTTTCCACAGTTTCTAACACTGAGCAGTTTGTGGTTCAGACTTTGACTGACAGACAAGCCAGCTGTCGATAGGATCAAGTGCTTGACCTTTTTTAGATGCAAGACGCCACCCTCTACCCACAAGGGCGATCCTGCCGCCTACAATTATGATGATTTCTTCCACTGTTTGCAGTTCTCTCGGGGAGAGTGTTGGCTAAACGACGTCTCCAGTATTAAATATCAAATGCTGGGTTGGGGCAGGGTGGAGTGCGGTGGGCTTGGCTGCGCACAGTTAACGCTCGGATGGCTTTGGATTGAGGCGCAGTGTGTCTGAGTCGGGTTGAGATTGGCTGCCACTGTGTTTGTGCAGGTCTGGCCGGCCTGTAGGCCCAGAAATATGCAAAGAGTCCCGCTCCTCTTGGCTGAAGACGAGAGCGCGATGGCAACAGACATCACACCGCAGTGATCAGCCAGCAAGACAACGCGCCTTCCAGCCAGCCGCAAGCAGCCGGGCCACCTACCGCACGCCACCGGGCGCACAGTTTTTGTTTCTATAGCTACAGAGGGACTTGCCTGCATCACCGCGGTTACCAGGGGAAGGGGGGGGGGGGGGTTGTGTCTGGATAGTGGGAGACAGTCAAAACGTCAGAGGCAGTTGTGGTGTCGCGTTGGCAAGCGTGAGCTCTCACGCAGACACATGACGGCCGGTTCCCACCCTGACATCCACCCTGACAGTCAGGAGGGGGAACCCCGATCCGAGGGAGCAGAGACACGCTGATGCTGTGAGACAGGAGGCTGCAGGCGTATGTCTGGGCTAGAGGGCTGGTGTGGAGCTTTTCAGAGGAATCTAACAGCAGAAATGTTATATGATACTCATAACTATATTGTCTTCTGTGTGTAATCACCTGAAACTAAGAGTTGTCTTGTTTTCCAGCCCTTCATATCTACAGTCTTCTTCCACAGAGTCCTCCGTGTTGCTACGGAAGCCCAGAAGGATTTTTACTGCGCTACATTTATTTGAAGCTGTAGTTTCAAATTAAGATTTTTACATCAAAAAACACAATAACATTAAAACACAAAGATCCGCTGAAGATTAAATCAGTCGTTCTTTAAAAAATATGTTTTACCCATTTCCAAAAAATGGTGTTTAATTTTGGGCTCCTCGTCACGTTTTAAGCTGTTTCCACCAAACACAAATTTCACCTCTAAACTTCTGTGACGGCTTCATTTTTGTACAACATGGTGAAAAGAAAAGTCCAAACAATGAGAACTTTGTGTGTCCGAACCTTGTTTTTCATCTCTCATCTCCCATGAAACGGCTCACGGCCCCTCAGACTTATCTGGGGACCCGTTGGAGGGGCCCAACCCCTTGGTTGGAAACCACAGGACTAAAAGTGAATATCAGCTCAAAGGGTCACAGGGTCAAACCAATACTTTTATTATTGATTCTAGTATTGATACTGAAGCAGGATTTTGAATCAGAGACTTACTTTTACTGTTTTATTGCCACAGGTCCTGTATACGGACAGACAGTTTAAGGGTATCCTTCAATAAATATGAACTAAACAAATAGAAAATCAATGGTCCGGGCTCATGACAGCATTAAGTGGGAGCTGTTTGCCCAGCAATTTGAATATTTATTCATAATACTTTAAACCAGTGTGACGTGTTGCACATGTTTGACAACACAGACAGTTTAACTGTTAAGACCGAATTTACATGTGAAGTGCAGCAAAGCACTTCGCTACCGACTGACTGAAGTGAAATACAAAAACCAGAGATGTTACCATAATGCCCCGAAACAAAAACCTACAATGAGTGGAAAAGATGTATTTCCTTGAAAATTGCAACAGTTCTCCGAAGCTGGAGCGTGGGATTTCCCCATTTCCTGGGAGGTACTTGAGAAGAGTTCGATAAGTACAAAAAGTTTTTATTTATTAGTATTTTAGTCAAAAAGTGTGAGAAAGAATGTGTTTCACAATGTTACCTCCACAATCCATGAAACAGAAGGAGGTAGAGAGGAGGGGGGGCGGGGCATCAGCAGGGCCAACACAGGAGGCCGGCTCACCAGGCATCAGACACCTCCAGGTCCAATGGACCCTATGAGACGTGAAGTCACAACGACTCCGGGGAGGAAGCAGAGTTAATAAGGTGCAATGGAGAGATGTAAATTCATCCATAAGGAGAGAGAGGAGATGAGATAGGTGCTCAGTGTATCCTAAAACATCCCCCAGCAGCCTATAAGCCTATAGCAGCAACATCTGAACTTGTACTTCAAGTCTTAAATGAGACAGTACAGAGAAAGGCCTCAGAAGTAGTAGGAAACACGTTCCTTCACTCATAACGCAGATATTACTCATATTGACAGACAAGGTTAAGGAGAAGAGCTCATATCAATTATAATAAATTAAGACCATGTTCAACTATATTTCCATAGAGACTAAATACATATGATCAGAGTTTAGTTTCTCTAGATATGATCTCCAGGACAGACAAGTGACCTGTACATGCTCCCATTGAAGTCTCTTTTTACAGTGAACAGGAGCCATCTAGTGGCGCTTAGCACAAACTGCAACTCAACATACTGTTCTGTGTTAAACAAAAGTATAACTCTGGTTAAAAACAGAGGCCATGAAATCTCAAAAGAAGAATGGAAATGATGGAAATTAGATTATGGTTGTGGTTACTTCATTCTCCTATTGTGTCCTTTGAAAAATATTTTTTAAAAGAGGGTTACATATTTAATAAAAATGTTTAATAATAAAGTATTTGACTATTGTAGCCACATCTGTATGAATGCGGTTTCATATAAAAAAAACCTGTCTAATTTAAGAAAAACAAGCAATATTAGAAAAAACCCAAATCGTATTATCATATTATTTTTGGCGTCTTGTCTTTTTAAAATAATTTATTTTGCTTCTTTTCAAATAGTGTGTTTACTGCTGCTTGTATAACACATATTGGTTTTATTAAGATCAAAGACATGAAAGCCAAAGAAAGGAGTTTTATTTGGCTTTCAAAATAACTCCCTGAGATCACAAAGCAGGTTAAGCGATTACAAAACTTTCTTTTCTTTCTTTTACTGGTTTACACCGTGCTGTTCTGCAACCTTTACACTGCTGTGTGTGTTTCACGGCTACCTCACACCTGCTATTCCACATTTTTGGGGGTTTGCCGAAGCATCTGGCTCGATCACATCTGGCTCGATTCTATCTGGCTCGATCCTATCTGGCTCGATTCTATCTGGCTCGATCACGTCTGGCTCGATCACATCTGGCTCGATCCTATCTGGCTCGATCACATCTGGCTCGATCCCATCTGGCTCGATTCTATCTGGCTCGATCACGTCTGGCTCGATCACATCTGGCTCGATCCTATCTGGCTCGATCACATCTGGCTCGATCCCATCTGGCTCGATTCTATCTGGCTCGATCACATCTGGCTCGATCACATCTGGCTCGATCCCGTCTGGCTCGATCACGTCTGGCTCGATCACATCTGGCTCGATCCCATCTGGCTCGATCACATCTGGCTCGATCCCATCTGGCTCGATCACATCTGGCTCGATCACATATGGCTCGATCACATATGGCTCGATCACATCTGGCACGCAGAGGGTGCGAAGGTGCAAACAGAGGGGGGTCGTTCACGGCCAGAGCAGAGACGCAGTGCGAGTCACAGAGACAGAGTTTGTCTCCTCGCAGCAGGAGACGGGACTCCTCAGGGACCTGTGGGTTACGACTTGTTAGTTCCCCGAAGAGAGACTGTGACTGACTGGAAACACACACACAGCGGGCCACCCAGATCTGAACCACCCAAGACCACGAGGAGCAGCATCGTGACTTCATGGGATCAGTTCTCGAGCTACACATCATCAGTTTGACACAGAAGCCTCGTATCTGCCTTTCATTTCACCACAGCTGCTGGTGAAACATCTGAGGTTTAACGTCTTTGAGAAGAACAAAAACACAGTGGTATTAAAAACTGAAATGACAGCGTTGACTCTTGATCTGAGGCCTGTGTGTGTGTTTTTCCAGATTACCGGGTTACTGGTGACAATGGGCACGATCCAGTAGGTCTGACTCTACATGTCAGCGGCCAGTAATTTGTTGGAGAGGGAACTGAGGGAGCTAATTTGCAGCCTGCGACTCTCTCTCTCTATCTCTCTCTCTCTCTCTCTCTCTCTCTCTCCCTCTCTCTCTGTGTGTGTGTGTGTGTGGAGTTGGATGCACTCGTTGTGATTTACTGGAGATGGGAGGAGCCGCCGGGGGATTTTTTAGGGGGGTTTGGCAGATGTGTGACTTTACAAAGCATGCGAACCACCCTGGATCCAATCTCATGAAAAAAAGAGCAATGAGAAGAGGGAGCCGAGGGAGAGGATGCCTGGAGAAGAGGTAGTTGTGTTTTTTTTGGGGGGGGGGGGGGGACGACTTTGATCTTCTCACCTTAACCTGCTCGCTGTGGTGCTGCCGGCCAGAAGTAAGTTGTGAATGTGTGCAGGGGCGCCGCTAGAACTCTTGGAGCTCAGCAACACATTAAATATATAATCCAAGCCCCCTGAATCATTCAGGGGGTTCCCCCCCACAAGGCCCCCCCTGAACGTGCACAACTGACAGAAAGTGAAGTGAAGTGAGCTAAGAATCCTCCCGCCATGTCAGCAACTCTTGACAAACCCAAACTGTGAGAAACAGTGCAGGGAAAGGAAAGATGGGAGAGGGAGATTTACACTTTCTGCTACTTTCACACTACATTTTAAGTTACTTTGCAGATTCCGGTTAATAAAACACATTTTATGAGCAAAAAAATAAATATATTGCTATAAATAACTTAATTGATCCTCATGAGCTGCCCAGCAGTTCATAGCTGCAACATAAAAGTAATGAACACATTAATCATAATCAGGCCGTTCTCATTCAGCGTTCGTAACCACAAAAAATAGCGCGGTGAAATTTGTAGATATCCCACGAAATGGTGTTGTTTGTTTTCCCTGTAATCACGAACGAGGAAGTGTAAAGACGGCAAAGGGACCCACAAGGTAAGTGGGAGGGGACGTCAGAACAAAGGGTCTCCTTGGTTTATTGGTCACATAATGAGTGCTTCAGTCACGACACTTCTGTAGTTATTTGAATCCAAAACACTTTTCCTAAACCTAACTAAGTAGTTGTGTTTCCTAAACCTGACTAAGTAGTTTTGTTTCCTAAACCTGACTAAGTAGTTTTGTTTCCTAAACCTATCTAAGTAGTTTTGTTTCCTAAACCTAACTAAGTAGTATTGTTTCCTAAACCTAACTAAGTAGTTTTGTTTCCTAAACCTAAGTAGTTGTGTTTCCTAAACCTAACTAAGTAGTTTTGTTTCCTAAACCTGAGTAGTTGTTTCCTAAACCTATCTAAGTAGTTTTGTTTCCTAAACCTAACTAAGTAGTTTTGTTTCCTAAACCTAACTAAGTCAGGGGCGACTGTGGGTCAGTGGTTAGCATGCCCGTCTTTCAATCAGGGGGTTTGCGGTTCAATCCCAGCCCTAGTCGATGTGTTCTTAAGCAAGACACTTAACCCTGCATTGTGTCTACAGTGTATGAATGTAACATGATTGTAAGTCGCTTTGGATAAAAGCGTCAGCTAAATGACATGTAATGTAAAAAGTAGTTTTGTTTCCTAAACCTAACTAAGTAGTTGTGTTTCCTAAACCTAACTAAGTAGTATTGTTTCCTAAACCTAACTAAGTAGTTTTGTTACCTAAACCTAACTACGTAGTTGTGTTTCCTAAACCTAACTAAGTAGTTTTGTTTCCTAAACCTAACTAAGTAGTTGTGTTTCCTAAACCTAACTAAGTAGTATTAATTCCTAAACCTAACTAAGTAGTTTTGTTTCTTTAACCTAACTAAGTAGTTGTGTTTCCTAAACCTAACTAAGTAGTTTTGTTTCCTAAACCTAACTAAGTAGTTGTGTTTCTTAAACCTAACTAAGTAGTATTAATTCCTAAACCTATCTAAGTAGTTGTGTTTCCTAAACCTAACTACGTAGTATTGTTTCCTAAACCTAACTAAGTAGTTTTGTTACCTAAACCTAACTAAGTAGTTGTGTTTCCTAAACCTAACTAAGTAGTATTGTTTCCTAAACCTAACTAAGTAGTTTTGTTTCCTAAACCTAAGTAGTTGTGTTTCCTAAACCTAACTAAGTAGTTTTGTTTCCTAAACCTGAGTAGTTGTTTCCTAAACCTATCTAAGTAGTTTTGTTTCCTAAACCTAACTAAGTAGTTTTGTTTCCTAAACCTGACTAAGTAGTTTTGTTTCCTAAACCTAACTAAGTAGTTTTGTTTCCTAAACCTGACTAAGTAGTTTTGTTTCCTAAACCTGAGTAGTTCAATCAGGGAGAGACCAGTTAGATAAAGAAAGGATGATGCTTAATGTTAACAGATGATATGAAATGATGAAGTCTCAGAGTCTTTGGCGCTTGGACTCTACGGGGAGATTTGCAATTGAGGGCCGACGCCCCGATCAGCAATGAGATAGATCCCCCCGTGGAGTCCAGACCTGGTGGTGATGAGCTGATAGAATGATGAGTTGATGAAGCTGATGGATCCGTGAAGACTGGGCGGAGATGGGGAGGCTGAGGGGTGCGTAACAGCAGCATGAAAGAACTGAAGGTAGAGAGACAGTCATATTTAAATGAGACAGCAGCGAGATGATTGGCTAACCGTGTCATCTTCATTCTGAAAAATGTTTACTTTTATTCTTGGAACTTAAAGTGTATTTTGAAGCTAATACTTTAAAACTCTAACTTAAGTAAGCTTTTGAACAAAGTACCTTTACTTGTGAGTATTTCTACAGTGTGGTGATGCTACTTTTACGAGTGATAAGTAAAACAGGAAAGCACAAATACAAAGTTTGAACAAATATAAAAGTACTGTACTTACAGACCGGTTTCCTCACAGCGTCTCCACACGAGTCTGAAGAGCAGCTTAACATCCCTCTTTATCCACTGCAATAGTTTGACTTGTCCTCTAAATTATTTTTGTGTTTGGAGGACAACATATTTTCTGCTGGATTATTTCGAGTTAGAAAGTTTTCATACCAAAATCCACCAAAATGTATTCAGTCTTTCTTGTGAGAATGTTATTGCCTTGAGACATCATTTAAAGCAGCCTTAAAAGTATTTTCTTTGAAACACAAAACATCCCTTATCCTTATGGAAGTATTTTTTTTTAAACCCAAATCACAATGTGTGTTAAAATGTAGGACTTTAACACGGGAGATCACACAGTTTCTAACTTTGTGTTTCTTAGTTGTTTTTTAAAGCAGCAGATATTCACCCCTGTTTTGTCTCTATTGTTGGTCCACAATGTAGCTGCTAAATGATTCTCTATGTTCTGTTCAATTGAATTGCGGAAGAAGTGCAATCATTGATATGCTCTCTGTCCTGATGCTTGTTTGGCCTATATGTGCATTTGTTTTTTATGTGTATGTTGTATTGTTCTGCCTGATTCATTCTGCAGCCTGTTATGTCTCTGGTCTATTATTTTAGGCTGCCTTACAAACATCTGGCCAGGGACAGCAGATGGAAATTAGACTCTCTGGCTCACTTACAGTCCTACTGTTGATTTATGTGCATTGTCCCTGCAAAATAAATGAATAAAATAAAATAAAAGTCCTCAAAGGTGCTTTAAACTGAATCCAGAGTAAATGAATCGAGGGATTACCTCCAATGGCCGATGGCTCGCAGCTAACGTTTCCAACAGTGCTGAACAAGTTAACAGTATTACTTGTTATCAGAGGGTGGACCGGAGGGGGGACCGGGGGTGGACCAGAGGGTGGACCGGAGGGGGGACCGGGGGGTGGACCGGAGGGTGGACCGGAGGGGGGACCGGGGGTGGACCAGAGGGTGGACCGGGGGTGGACCAGAGGGGGGACCGGAGGGTGGACCGGGGGTGGACCAGAGGGGGGACCGGGGG
Source organism: Cyclopterus lumpus (assembly GCF_009769545.1). Lineage (NCBI taxonomy): Eukaryota > Metazoa > Chordata > Actinopteri > Perciformes > Cyclopteridae > Cyclopterus > Cyclopterus lumpus. The sequence continues at coordinate 2,781,429 of NC_046976.1, read as the reverse complement.
TGGACCAGAGGGGGGACCGGGGGTGGACCAGAGGGTGGACCGGAGGGTGGACCGGGGGTGGACCAGAGGGGGGACCGGGGGTGGACCAGAGGGTGGACCAGAGGGTGGACCGGGGGTGGACCAGAGGGTGGACCGGAGGGTGGACCGGGGGGTGGACCAGAGGGTGGACTGGAGGGGGGACCGGGGGTGGACCGGAGGGTGGACCGGAGGGTGGACCGGGGGGTGGACCAGAGGGTGGACCGGAGGGGGGACCAGAGGGTGGACCGGAGGGGGGACCGGGGGGTGGACCAGAGGGTGGACTGGAGGGGGGACTGGGGGTGGACCAGAGGGTGGACCGGAGGGTGGACTGGATGGTGGGAGCTCAGTCGGTCGGGACCACAGACTGCAAAGCGGAGAGTCGTTGTGAATTCATCCATTGGTTTGTGGACTGCGGTTTTGAATCCTCGAGTTTGGCGTTTTGTCTGTCTCCATCTTGGACTTTTACAAACAGTGAGCGGAATGAACACGATTGGACTGCGGAGGAGTGACCTGTCAATCACAAGGTAGCACCGCCCTAAAGCATACCCTACGTTATGGTCTATTTGATCCTAAATAGACCATAATTTACTAAATGAACATCGAACTGTATCGAAGAAGGCTTGAAACTAGAGATTGAGACCATGAACTCATAAATGTTTACTGAGGGAATAAATCAAGAGAGAAGTAGAGCCATTTTCTATAGACTTCTATACAACCAGAGGAGTCTTAGAAAGGATGCAAGTTAAAGGCTCTTCTGCATCGACTTCAATTTTCAGAACCGGAAGTTGCTTCCTGGATGGGATGGTGTTACAGCTGATAATTCTCTGTTGGTTTATCATAACTAATAACATATAGAAATATAACTAGTAAGTAACAGAAATACTAAATGGCAGGGTTTATTTATGTATACTATGTAAAACAACTACCTGCAACAAAACTGTATTGAAAACTCTGTGAACGCTAATATATTAATGTACTAGAAATGGTGCATCATCTTTTTTTGTTTATTACTTGCTTTTTGTTTTCTATCACATCATATCAAGACAACACAGACACAGGAGATGACTTTGGTCTAAATTCGCACTTTATTCCTAACACTTACAGGTTTGTTTCGTCCCCGTTTCCATGGCCCCCAGAACAACAGGCACACAGATAGCGATGAGTTCAGGGACAGTAGGGAACGGTTTCAAACCCAAACCGTTCCAACAGAATCAGGTTATAGAATCAACTCAGACAGAGAGAGCCTCGAGGTTTAAAAACAGCATATCGTAAGCATACTTCAAAACAGAAAGAAAATGACCCGAAAAACAGATACTAAAGCTTACAGAGCAGTGTTTGTGTCATCTTTTCTGTTCATCGCCATCGTCATCATCACCATCATCATTAGGCTATATTAAAGAAAACCTTTGGAGTTTACAGCCATCATAAAAATAAACATGGGAGTTGTACAATGCGGAGAAAAGAAAATCAAAGTGAGAAGATACAGTGGAGCTCTTTGGTTTTCACTATTGAGGTTTTTTTCTTGAGCAGTAAAATCTATATTTGCTGTCCTCTTAACCTTTGGATTTAAGCTGCATTGTAGAAAAAATAGAAAGGAAAACATTTCTTTTTATTCTTTTCCGTAAACAAATGAATGACAAAACGGGGGCAAAAAATATCGACTGAAGTTATTCTCTCTTTCTTTCTTTCTTTCTTTTTTTTTACGTTGTCAGGTTTTACATTTTATATTCTCAAGGACAAAAAAAGAAGAAGAAATAAGGTCTTTTATGAGTCACGGTAACTTGGAAAGCTGAACAGAGTAATAAAATTAACATTCACAGCCACAGAAGAACTACAGTAGAAAACTGTCAAGGCCTGACGTGCTCTTATTGTCTGACAGTGTTTTTATATCATCGACAGGCGCTCGGAGGCCTTTTATTTGAGCAGATACAGTCCCTAACAAGAATCCTGAATGTGTATTTACACGTGGAATGACTGTGAGTGTGTGTGTTGTCGTGTTTGTCGTGTAGCGTCTCACTGTGGTAGTTTTAACTTTGGTATCATTCTCTGTCCACCACAGCCGAGCCGGACTACACAGGCACACATAGCTGCACTGCTGTCGGAGACCAAAAATAAATAAAATCACAATTCTTAAAAATATAAATGTGTATATATTTTTTTAAGTTTACTTTGACATCCGTGCAGTTTTTAAGCTCTGCGGTGGATTTTCACTTTTTATTTTGACAGCCCAAGAGTAAATTTGTATTTTAAGTAAAAGTTCAAATGTTTTCCTCCAACAGCAATGATGAATACACACACACACACCTTCCGCTCTACAAAACACAGCCACCAGGACGTGGTGGTGTATTCTGTGGGTTAAAGCCATAAGAACAACTGAAAGTCTTTGTTTCTCCATAGTAAAGCTCGCTAGGGCCAGTTTTACATCCCTCGCTCCTGAGTTCAGACAGGTCACGTTTCTTTTTTTACATTTTATTATTACATTTTTTTTTTTTTAGGTCATTAAAGCTTGAATGTCTATTTGGTTGTTTTTTTTTATTAGAGTATCAGAGGTATGAGTTAAAAGCCCCAAAGGGGAATCAGAAAGCTTTTTAGAGAGGCAAGGAGGAGACGTGAACGGAGGAAATTCAGTCAACGGGACATTGAACCCGGAACAAGGGGCGAATGTGGAGCCGCTAGTATGTCATCACACCAGACTGAAGCAGCAGGACCGGGTTGCACGAGCTATTCGTAAAATCCACCCCAAAGTGTGTTTATGTTCTTAGAAACTAATATCTACGTTTTAGACAAGTGGTGAATGAATCAGGTCGCACTATAAAAAATGTAAAAACGTCTTAGTGATAAAGACTTTAGGAATGAAGACTTTGTTTGCGAGGGTCTGTAGCGCCATCTCATCGGGCAGGCACTGTTAGAATCACAAGCTGTGACATGACTGCCACAAATAACAGTATTAGAAGTCTTTTCTTTACATGAAAGGTAACTGCTAATCTTTTGTTAATGTAGCTACGACTTTATGGGATTGTGTACATGAAGAAATAATTTGTAGTATTTATCCTTAATTATGCTAACCAATGCTGTTAAGCTAGCCATTCATGACATTGCAAGCATAGCGTTTTGTATTTTTAATAACACTTTGATCAAGTGTCAGGTCAGCTATGTGGACCCTTTTGTATATTAGCTCTTTTAGTCGTCTATACAGGTTAGCAAACTAACGTTAGTGTTGTTCGCTAGGCAACAGCTGTTGGGTTTCCTACTTTGAAAATAAAAAAAACATTCTGACATCAAAATCCAAGATGGCAGCTCAACGGAGTGTGCAAAACACTGTGTAATGCGCTATTGGTATTACTAGCAATGGCCAAACTGGCTAAATGGGCGTCCATTTTGTTTTCCTATCAAGGTCAGAGGTAAATGGAACGCAGCACTAAAAACAACACATCTAATTAGTTTAATTTGGTAATGTGTAAACCTCCAATTAGTAAATACTAACAAGGCTACGGTTGAATTAACGAAGAGCTGGTGCAACGGTAACATATAAGTCTGATCTGAATGAGAAGCCCAAAGTTTCTTTGAAAAGAGTCTGTGTTTTATGTCAGTAAACATCACTGACTGAATATTTTAAAAAACAATAACACACACTCCAAGTTCCGTGCGAGCTAATTTAAAAACATAGTTTCCCTCCGTCACCGTTTCCCTGCTACTTTCTCCCTCTGTCTCAGGTTACAACAGTCTTTAGGTTTGGTTTTGCTTTGAAACATTCGTTTGGCATCTTCTCTTCTTGTCTCGATCTCAAGAACGCCCCCCCCCCCCCCCCCCCCCCCCCCCCCCCTCTGCAGATACAAGCCTCACAACAACCCCTGAAAATACTAGTACAAAGATCCAGAAAGACATAAATAGAATCCAATAAATACATAAATAAAGAGTCAATAAATAAAGGTGAGAGACAGAGAAGTTAATAAAATACAAACGGACCATCTTCCCCGTCCCCGAAAAAAGCACACACCTCCCTCGTACAATAAATACAAATATTACTTTTTTTTTCCAACAAAGAGCCTGTGAGAGATAAAGAGTTTTAAAGCTTTTGGTTCTTAAATCCGTCGTCGTTGTCGGTCCTCATCATCAAGAGATAATAGTCCCAGTCTTTTTATACATCAGCAACTAGTAAGAGCAGTTGAACATAGATTATTTTCCCCCTACAAAAAACCTAGAAGAACTAATGGATACATTCCCTCTAACAGTGGACGTCAGCCCCCCCCCCCCCATCCCCATCATCTTTATCAATGGTTGCCTTCAGTACCTGTGTGTGTGTGTTACATGAAACTCTGTTTTCAACCTGGGCCTAGAGTTTTTCCTCCCATCAAGTGATAATCGCCTACTGCTTCACTGTTAAGTGTATTCAAAGCCTCTTAACTTGAATAAAACACATTACACAGCATTACAATAATATAACTTTGGGGGAGAAACAAGGGACATGATATTCAGGTGAAGGATTCAAGTCTGTGGAAATTGATTTTCATTCAATAATGACATTAATAGAAACGCGTGGCTGCTTGTTAGGTGTAAAAAACAAAAATAATAATAAATGTATGTCATTTCAAACCACCAGTGTGTCGTCATTGGACTTTCCTTTTCTGGATGCTTGAAGTGGCCAAAAGAAGCTCAAAAGTGTCCTCTCACTCAGGAAAGAAACCTCTGTTAAAAGATCTGGATCCCCAGAAGCTGACTGCTAAAAGTTACCTGATTAGGATTCAACTAAAAACTCAATTTGTGCATCTTTTTTGGGAACATAATAGGTTTTAAAAGACACAGTTTGAATTAGAAATTGTCTGCGCTCTGAGCAGCAGGAGAGAGGAGTTGGAGACGTTGGATGGGGAAGTGGGTCCAGGTTGAAAGTGACCAGAGTTTTGCTTTAAGCTGTCTAACATAACGTGTTCAAGTGACAGGTGTGTGTGTGTTTTACAGTTTGGTTTGTATGTGAGAGAATTTATCTTTACACCGACACATGTTCTCTCTCTTACACACACACACAGACACAGACACAGACACACACACACACACACACACACACACACACACACACACACACACACACACACACACACACACAGACACACACACAGCTGAGCCACTTGTACTACTTGTGCATTGGTTTGGTTGTTCTATTTGGTATGGTTGTATGTCTAAAAAGTTTAGCATTTCTTTTTTTTCTTTTTTGGCTTTTTCACACATTTTAGATCAACAACAACAACAAAAACAAAAACAAAAACCTTTGTCTTTTATCCTGGAAGCTACATTTTCACAGTTATTTCCAACAGTAGAGAAAAAAAAGAAACAAGGCCAGAGCACAACCGAAGAGACAAGAAGATTTAAAAGTAGGCAACACTTCGCCAAAAGCCAGCACCTCCCCCCCTCCCTCCCTCCCTCCCCGGCCGCATATTAAGTAGAAAGCAATGAGACAAATCCATACATCATTAACAGACACACTATGGAAAGCAAAAAACTAAAACTATATATATATTCTCAAAGTCAGTTTGTTGAGGTCATTCCATATTTGTATCCGTCCAGGAAAAAAGAAAGTGAGAACAAAGCCGAGGTTCGCTGGCAGAGAGGAGGAGTGAACAATTTCTGTCTGTCGATACAAGAACAGCAATCACAGCGAAAGACAAACGGACAGACAGGGCCTCACCCCCCCCCCTCGTCCCCTCGTCCCCCCTCTTTGTATTTGGTTTCGTTTAACGGTTCAGTCACTCACACATAATAAGTAGCAGTAGTAGTAGCTTTTGGTTTTGGGTTTACTTTTTGGTTATTTGGTCCGCCGCTTCGAGCGCACCTCCTCCTGCTCCAATTCCTCTTCTTCTTCTTGCTTAGCCCCTGCAGCTTTTTCATACCTTTGGTTCCTGACCGCTTCTTCTCCTCCTCTTCTGCATCGTCTCCTCTTTTCCTTTTGGCCCTTTGATCGGATCTTTGGAGACAAAGGAAAGGGGCAAATTGGAGGGAGGGATGGAGGGCAGGGGTTTGGGGGCAGTAAGGGGAACGCCGGTGCTTCACCTCTTTCTTTTGTTCTTTTTTTTGGTTTGTACTCTTTCTTATGTGTGTGTGTGTGTGTGTGTGTGTGTGTGTGTGTTTTCCCTTTGACTCTGCTGAGGTTTTCTGTCTGGACACTCGTCTCCCGGGCGAATCAAGAGACAACGCTGCCAGAGGCGATGCTTTGGTATCCAAGAGTGACGATCTGGTGGTAGATGGGCGGTGTGGAGGATGACACGCCGATGGTGCGAGCGTGTTCGGGGCGATGATAAATAAAGGAGAACAAACAATGCTGAATATAATCCCAAGACTGTCCACGTCCGCCCCTGGTGTCCTCTTTGTAGGCAGTAGAAGTGTCGAGTGTGTACACTTCAGGTTGAGCAGACAATGAGAGCACTGGTCATGATAATGGTGATGAAAAACCTGATGGAAATGTTCTATTTCAACAGAAAATGAAGATAAGAATAATCTTCAAAAAACATTGACCAGTGTGTTCAATTTGTCCTTGGTCAAATGAGATTCACCAACACATGCGCTTGTTTTTATTCTATTGACGTGCCAGAAGGGTTGCTTTTCCACATGGTAGGATCTAATGAATACCAGCTCGTTGAAGTTAGTTTTAAAGCATCTTACCTGGTGCGATTGTAATTCTAGCAGTAAACCCCACCCGTCTGCCACTCCAGGCTGGTTAAAACAAACACAAAGTCTGTCCTAATGTTCGTCACTGTAAAGCTGTAAAGAGAGAGCGAGGTAGATATCCTGCATGTGGGGTCAGCTTAAACATTTACATTTGGCGAAGAATACAAAATGATAGAAAAATAGATGTCTTGTAAAAACTGAAAATGAGACTAAAGGAAATGCTGAGTGAAAAGCTAAATGCTTGGCATGAAGTAGAATGGAGTACTGAACTGAACCTGGACAGATCAGGATGCAAAAGTCTTTTTGAACTAAAGCTTTTCTCTCCGTTTTTTTTCTCTTTTCTGTTTTCGCTGGACGTCTTTTTTGGTTTTCAGTTTTTGGTATTTGTAGATTTTGGTTTTCATCTTTGTGAGTGTGTGTTTCTCTTCTAGCATCTTTTCTTTTTAAAAAAAAAAGTCTTTTCTTCTTGCCTCCCATTTCTCGCACACAGTTTTGCTTCTTGGCCCTGACCTCAGCGAGTCCGTGTCTTCCTCCAGCAGATAAAAAGCATGCTGATGGTTTTCCCGATGCCAAGCGCAAAAACCCCCAAAAAAACACAGTGCCACCTCTCCAGCTGTAGATCATTATTTGGTTTCAAAACCCCCCTACCCTCTCCGCTCTGCAGTTCTTTCTATCCTCTCCATCCTCCCTCTCCCCCTGCTTCTTCCCGTCATCCGTCTGTGTATATTTTTGGCTTCAGAAGACTTCAGCGGGTACACAGAGAAAGAGAGAGACGATATCTGAGACGGATCGGACAGAGAGATGGCTTTGGTTGAAAGGCGAGGTTGTAAATTTAAGATTTTTTTTAAAGCTCCTTTAACTCTTCCTCTTCTTCCTCCTCCTTGTCCTCCGCCGATACTTTAGATGTCAGTCGGGGATCACTCGGCCATGGCCCCTCCCATGGGCGGAGGCGAGGCTTCGCTGAAGGAACAGAAAGAGGCGGGACTTGAACAAGGAGACGCGGACTCCTCGGGGCACGAGGACGGGCTCATGAGGTCGCTGGTGCCAGGAGGTGGAGAGTGGCAAAAGGAGAGCCTCGGGCCGCACCCACCGACGCCACTGATCAGTCCCATGGCAGGCGTTGAGGGCGTCGCCATGGAGCTGGTCGCCATGGGGAGGAGGGTGGGGCGGTTGAGGAAGAGGGAGGGGCGGAGGGAGTGGGGTATGGCGGGACATCCGGGTCCGCCCAGGAACATGTGAGCCGCTCCCCCCTCGAGGCCGGAGATGGGCAGCTGACCGCTGCTGGCTGCTAAGGCTGGGCGGGGTAACAGAGAGGAAGAGGAGTGTTGACAGCGATGGAGGAAGAGCAAGAAGACCAAAGATGGACAAAGAGATGAAAACAATTTGTAAATAAGATGCAAGAAAGTCAAGATAAAGCAGATGGATTGAAAGAAAAAGACCAAAGAAAGATATGAACACAAGGTGAGAGTTGACGAGAGGTAGGAAAAGATTGAGGAGAGATGGTAACACAGAAAAAAGGGACAAAGGACATAAGAGGAGGTGAAGAGGTTAAGAGAAGGATGGCGGCAGATAAGAAACAAGTGGAGTGGAGGAAGAAAAGGAGGATGATGCAGAAAGAGACGGGAAGTAAAGAGAAGTCAGTGAACACATCAGTAACCAGAGACACAGATGATCAGGACTAAATGACTGAATGGTTAAAGGGTCAGTTCACCAAACTCAAAAGAAAACTATTTTCAAAAGAATAGAAGAACTGTTTGTGTGGATTAGAGGCCACTGGAGCCTGGAGACAAGACGTTTTGAGTGAACTGAACCTTTACAAATGAGTCTGAGGTGATGGATACGATACGAGGTGATGATGATCGTATGTAGTGTGATGAGGAAATGGATCGAGGCGGACGTTCCCAAAATGAACTTCCGTCTCATCCTGTGGGCCGTCTGCACACGAAGCCAAGCATCGCCACGGTAACCGCTTATTAAAAATGTCAAACCCGATTCACAACAGGCTTTATCTATAAATCGAGATAAGGGCGAATTTGTGCGTAAATGACAAATATTTCCTCTGATCAGTAAAACGAACAGAGTGACTGCCTTTCATATTAGATATTAAATGTTATAAGTAGGCTTTAATTATCAGAACAATACGAACCTTCAGGCTCCCTCATGTGGAACAAAGGTGCAGATATAAATGTGTAAAAAAATATATTTTGGCGACCCTGAGATCCACCTGTGGGTCCTGACCCAGTCTTTGGGAAAGACCGCTTTAGATGTCATGAGACATTTTTCTATCTATATATTATATAATATAAATCTTTAAATCTTTATAAGAATATTTTGTGGCAGAACCAACCCGTCCATCAGCCGGAGCTCCGCTGTAACGGAGAGGGACCCCCCGGCCATCTTTTGAATTACGGTGGAATAGTCAACCCTTTTATCCATTTAAGGGCCACGAGTGTACACATTCATGGTGTGCTCGTGTGTGTGTGTGCTTGTGTGTGTGTGTGTGTGTGTGTAGGGCCCCAAGGGGGATTCAAAGCAGAAAACCCCCTTTTTGCCCCACGTCAACAACTTCATTTGAACCCCGAAACTCCTCTTTCTTCTCTCCTTCAGCCCGTAACTCTATCAGAGACCGGCAGTGCCCGAGCTGCAGTTTCCGTAACGTGCCGTGTCCTTCTCATCAACACGTGGCCCGGAGGAAGGCCGGCTCTGAACCGAGCGGGAGAAAAGGGGAAGGTCTGAATGGGCGCGATAGGGAGATGGTTCACGTAAGGGATTCAAAGCTGAGCTCCACGGACCTTATTTGTGATGCTTAATTGATTTGGCAGCAGATCGCCTCCTTCAAAAAGGGGAATTTGGAAAGGAGACTTTTATTTAGCCGACAGGCCCTGGTGTTGAAGGAGGAGGGGATTGTGCCTGTTCAACTGTTTACTGTAAGCTGACTTGGCCTCCTAAGCTTTGCCACAAGGGGCTCTTGTCACTTTGTGATAATAGCGGGGCTATTGTATGTGAATCAAATTGAATCTTTCACTATACTGAGCGATTCAACAAGTTTGTGCTGAGGAGGAGGAGCAGGAGGAGCAGGAGGAGGAGGAGGAGGGGGAGGAGGAGGAGGAGGAAGAAGAAGAAGAAGAGGAGCGTGTGGCTACGGTCGTCTGAGGCTGCGAGGAAATTCATTTTGAGCAGAATGGATGAGGTGAAATGGGAAGAGGTCTTGCTGGACTGCAGACACACACACACACACACACACACACACACACACACACACACACACACACACACACACACACACACACCTTGCATGGTAGCCAGGGGGTTGCTGCCAATGAGGGCCTGGTTCATCCCTGTGCTTACTCCCATCATTGTATTCCTGAAAGGTGGATGGACCGAAAATTCACACGCACACACACGCACAAACATTCACACATGTAGAGAAACAGTTGACAGGTTAACGTACTTATCATTGACCCCAGGGCTTCAAACTCAGATTGTGTTACGACTGAGGCACCTACTTTTCTGTGCAGTTGCTGATGTTTTCTATTTGTGTCAGAACCGCATGCTTTAGCGTGCACACACGTCTGTGTGCGAGTGCATGTGTGTGTCTGAATTGCTGAATGCCACAGATTCCTTTGTAGCATGCAGGTACGTATGTATCAGGTGATATCAAGTGTCAACATGTTTTCTTTGCAGGTGGTGGAGTGTTACCACTTCAAAACCAACATCATTTCAAATTGTGTAATATATAGTCAAAGACGTAATTAAATCAAATTACAAACCTGGAAAAACTATTTTTGGTTCATATCATATCTTCATAATCTTTTTTTTACCATTATACACGTTTTGTGCGCAAATTGTGGATTTTTAAAATGTCAATTTATCTGACACACAGTTAAAAAAATAAAAATAATAAGATGTTTGAACACTCACCCGGTGTTCAGCACGTGGGCCCCGAGGCTGGGAGGGGCGGGGATAGCTGTGCTGTGAAGGGGCGGGGTCACAGAAGAAGAGGTGGAGCCCACTGCGGCGGAACTGACGGGAGTCATGGGGCAGGATGCTGAAGAGCTTGCGGCTACAAGGGAAGAGAAGAAGAAGAGCAGCGGGTTTAAGTGACAGCGTCGTTACCAAACAAACACGTTGGCTCAGAAGATCCTGAGATCCTTCATCAGCAGTCAGGATCCTGAGCGTCTTCTTTCCCTCCGCTCTACTCCATTCCCGGAGAGGCAGGCTAGAGAGCACAGAGCGTCAGCCTCGGCTCAACGGGCCCATACATTTTCAAGCTGTGTTTGTTACCTGTCAGGCCATCTGTCATATCTGTGAAGCCCGGGATGGCTCGCACTGTAGCCTGAGGTCTATAAATCACGAGGACAAGTCGTGACTCATGGAGGTAAACAACTCGAGATGGGACCCGTGCCTCCATGTCGTCGTCAACAAAACATCATGTTTTCTATTTCAATCTCCCTCTCGCGGAAATCATTTTTCTTTAAAGTGATGTTTCTTCAGTGTTTCATCAGAAAGGGAAGGCTCCGACAACACAAAAACATCAACTTCTTCCAAACAACGCCAGGAGCGGTTCAATCTTCCTGTGACCGGCCTCGGGTTCCAAAAGAAATAGAAAATGCGATTGGGAAGCACCACTCCGACCTTTAAATAAGGAATTGATGAGACTCTACACGGGCGCGAGCCGTAATTACAGCTGAGCTCACCTGTTGTGCTGAGACAGGTGGTGACCTGGGACAGACCGTGACTCGATATCTGGAGAGGGAGAGAGAGAAATCAGGAGATGCTTCCAAATCCATCTGTGAAGCAAAATATCCGGCTGCACCAAAGAAAACACACACAAAAAGCGAGGGGGGGGGGGGGTACCATGTGCGGGCTGTAGCAGAGGGCTTTGTGTGTCACGACGGGCGAGGTCTGGCTGGACAGGGGCGGCGTGGTGCTGCTGGAGGGGTTGATGCGTTTCTCCTTCTGCCTGCGGTTGCAGAACCACACGCGGATCACCTCCTTCTCCATGGTGAGCTGGTCCGCCATGAGCAGGATCTCCTCCGAGGTAGGCTTCTGGTTCTGAGGAGGAAAAGCGCCGGACGGATGAGCGGAGGCTGAATCCCATGTTCCCCAAATTGTCTTCAACAACGTTATGGTGTAATAATAAACATATATCCTAATCTTTGGAATTGTGAGTTTTATGCAAACAAGGACTATATACAGACAATAACTAGTAAAGGATATCATCGGTTGTTTATACTGACTTCAGGACGGATTCAATTATTCTTTGGGTCGGTGGCAAAAAAGAAGAGTTAAGTCTGGAGGCTTGCTCTCAAATATATTTCTTAGAAAGAAAATCTGAATCGTCAAAAGAGATCGTGATCAAATCTAGAATTGGAAGCGGTGCATCTCTAGTGATCAAGAGGAAGCTGCATAAAAGTGGAAACACCAACAGAGGACAGAGCTCGATCCAGAGCGAATCTGTGGTTTGGCTTTGACCCGCTGGCGAGCCCCCTTGAGCTGTGGGGGAGGAGCCAACTTTAAACGGTTGTGGTCACCAACCCTAAGAGATAAATCCTACTCATTGAGCCTTTAATGCTGCGGTTGTGGTACCTTTGGTCTAGTTATGGCACTTAAAAAAAAGCTCTTGGGGATTCTTGTTTGAAAAGTTGAATTGGTTTTATTATTTATTATTTCCCTAAAATGAATATGCGACCTGCACCATTTTATACAGTCGATTTATCTACAATAAACACCTTTTCAGATATCAGATACAAATGTAAAATGCATCGAGACAACTGTCTCCATGTGCAGATGTGACACACACCGCTTCCTGAGTTCTCCTACCATGTGGAAGTTGCGCTCTAAGGCCACTCGCACGTTGGTCTCAATGCTGGTGCGTTTCTTCCTGCGTCGGCCGGATAGACCCTCGATGCCCAGCATGGGGGAGGAGAGAGAGGACGGGCTGGGCAGCATGCTGTCGATGGCCATGTTTTCTGTCGGAGGGAAAGACAGGAAGGGGTTGAAGTAAAACTACCACCATGGTGGGGTTTTATTTACACATGACTCGCATGGCAAGGACAAAATAAAATATCACATTGATGACTTTCGACTTATGGAACTGTTGCTCACATACAGTTAAGCCGAGTATTCTGTGTGAGCTAAATGGAGGGAGTCTTCAGTTTACAATATTCCCATAAAACAAGGAGGGCGTATTAGGCCAATTGTAGGTAATAATAAACAAAGACAATTTGGCAATAAGAAAAACGTAACACTAATAAAATGGGAATATTTGCTGGCTCACGACACAGCGGTGTATCGGTGACCCTGTGGTGTGTTGAGGTTGATGCAACCTGTGAGTTGTTTCGTGTATATTTATGACTTCAAAATCTTGAGTTTTTTCTCTCTTTAATTTACAACTTTAATCTCAGAGAATAACCAAGAGATTTAATGCTGGAAATAATATTAATAATGTTATTTTTCTGATAACAATAATTTGTTTGACCTAATACTCAGTTGTACCGCCAATGGTTGTGTTTAGCTATTATTTTTTTTTACTTTGAAGTCATGCAAAATGATAAACTGCCGGCAATAAGGTGCTTTCTCCATGTTCCTGATGACAGACGATCCGGTTGTTCACCTGCATCACCCAGCCACTTCTCCAGCAGCGGCTTCAGCTTGCACATGTTCTTAAAGCTCAGGTTGAGAGCTTCGAATCGGGAGATGGTGGTCTGGCTGAAGTCGTTGCCGTACAGTTTGCCCATCGCCACGCCGACGTCCCCCTGGCCAAGACGGACAAGCAAAAGAAGTCAGAAACAGAGCTGGGACTGGCGCCACTTACTCCGCTCCGCCTTCCCCTCCTCCCCGTTGAGGTGCTACCTGGGTGAATCCCAGCTTGATGCGTCGCTGTTTGAAGGTGCGGGCGAACTGCTCCAGCTCCTCCAGGTCGCTGGGCTCCTCCCCCAAGTGACCCCCGTGACCTCCGGGAGTCAATCCGGGCGTCAGCGAGGAACCTATGGCGCCGCTGGACGCTGAGGGGGCTCCGACAGACGTCACGACACCGCTGCTGCCGGTGGCAACGAGGGAGCTGCCACTTCCACCGATCACAACATCGCTGCTCTTCTCCCTCTGTGACATCAGGAAGACAGTAGTGTTGAGGAGGTATTCATGGTCTTTTGTTATCTGGTTTTCTTCCTTGTGTTTTGGATTTTTGTTTGTGCTTTGTAAGTTAGTTTTGAAAGGTGCTATATTAATAAAGTTATTATTGGTAATACTACAAAAATGATACAGAGCTGTCAAGACATTTAAAAAGCTTCACTGAAATGAATGTGTTCTCACTCACAAAAAACAATAATTTGGCCCTGGTGCATTGACAAATCCTAGAGATTTGACAGGGATCATGCAGAAAAAAATAAATAAATAATGTAACAGGAGAAAAACACTGTGAGTCTAATATTCGAGGATATCGAGTTTAACCCTCGACCCGCCACTAGGTCAGCCGAAGCAGGAGGCAGGAATTTGACCCAGCGTGCTTTGGGGGGGGATCTACTAATGGACCAGACACCGTGCGTGATATCGGCTGCCTCGTTTACATTCACCCTCTCTGTGTATAAAACACGGACAAGCAGGGGACGCCTGCCGCCGCGTTTGACACGACTTCATAACGGCCTGATGAAAAAATCCATAACGACCCTTCTGGTGTGTGGGGATGCATTCATGCATCACGTTACAGCAGATGAAGGCTGCTGACACGAGCTTCTTAACTGCGTCTCATTCTGGAAAGAAGCTGCCTTTTCCAGCAGATACCGGCGACGAGCCTAAACGATGGCGCTGCAGCAGATGACGGCTGAAAACGGTGAACCGAAGCCCCGGTGCAGAGATTAAACAGCGGTTCCATTGGCTCGAAAATAACACGACAAGTCCCACTTATGTAGTTTCCAAATGTCTCTTTTTCTTTTTCTTACTTCCCCTGTCTCTTTCCCCTTGTCTCTCGCTCTCTTAGCCTTATTGGCATGACCATAAATGACCAGGGTACTGAATCCGAACACACAAAAAAAAAAAAAAAAAGAAGGTAATTTGAGGAAATAAAGGACACAAGCAAATTCATTTTTTGTGCGTGCATGCTAAAGTAGTGATTATTTCACCAACAAAGCACTGAAGCCTGCTTCCATTTCCAGCATCCTGTCTTTGTGAAGCGGGTGTTCTGCAGTGATGGAGCAGACCGGACATAAAGAACACACGTCGGGTGTCTCCCATCACCCCGAGATGGGACCGACTCGTTGCAGAGAAACAAGCTCAGGGCTCCCACTAATTCGGCGTAATGGTGAGTTGTATTTTTAGCACTTCATATTTGTTTTTATTCCGGTCGTATGATTTTATTCCGTCATATTTATTGCCCACACCGTGAAAGCCAGTCCGTGGAAATATTGTTTGACATGAAACCGGTCCGTGATGCAAAAAAGGTTGGGGACCGCTGATCGAGTTGACTCTGATAGCTCTCATCTCTTTCTTTCTTTCTTTCTCTCTTTCTTTCTTTCATTTCCTACCTGTGCTTGGAGTCCCAGGCGAGGTGGGGTTGTCAGTAGTCCCCCTGAGCTTTGCTGAGGTAGCTGGATCAGATTTGATGTCGAGAGCAAACCTGTGACAGCAAGAGCAAAATGAGGAATGCGTTACTTTTTATTAAAAACAAACATATTTATTGGAATCACGGAAGTTTTGATTTTTCTTTGGTAGTTCCTGTTCTGTTGCGTATTTTACAGGAATCATCAGAGCTGAAGACCAGCAGGTGACCTCACCCTGCTGCGACTGTTGCACCTGTGTGGGCTGAGACAGGAGGAACTGGGCCGGGGACTGGAGAGGATGACCCGGCATCAGAACCAGCTGCTGGAGCTGCAACAGCTGCTGGATGTCCTGCAACGACAGACACGGACATGTTTCCATCCACAGCGTTTCAGTCAGAAGGTACGCACTGTTCATGAGAGTGCTGGAGGTTCATACCTGGGCCGTGAGCTGGATCGGCTGCGACAGGGCCAGCTGCGGTGGAGGCGGGACTTGGACAGCTTGTTCCTGTTTGGTGTGCTGCTGCTGGGACTGCGCCTGGTTCTGCTGCTGCTGGTTGGCCTGTTGCTGGGCGGCGGCGGCATGGGCGGCGTGGGCGGCGTGGGCTGCGTGAGCGGCGTGGGCGGCGTTGGATTGCTGAACAGCGGCCGCCAGGAGCTGAGCCTGGGCCTGTTGGAGGAGCAGCTGCTGCTGGGCCGGGAGGAGAGCGGCGAGCTGTGGGGGGGAGGGGGGAAGCAGGGGAACGAGGAGGAGGAGGGGGCGATGGCGTTGAGGCAGGAAGGGGATGACGACAAAATGACAAGAGTGCGGCGAAGGAAGGAGGAAGTGGATCGGGACGTGAGTGGAGACATAAAGGAAAAGTCAGGAGAGAGAACAAGGAGCAGCATTCCAAGAATAGAGGTGTCGGCCAATCTGTTAGCGGAGAGCAAAGCATGCCGCAGCCAAGACAAGCGAGAGAAGCCAATCCACTTAACTTCCAGAACATTTAGCTCAGGTACAACACAGTGTTTTCATGGCCTTCATGGCAGGTGTGTTGACACTTGTCACAACATTCCTCTCAGCTCGTTCATTTGAATGCTGCTCATTTCCTTCATGAAGCATTTAACTCAACTTTGGATCTTCTGTTCTTATCTCCACACCAGAGAAAGTAATACAAGGCAAAGAAGAGCTCAGAGAAAACGGAGCTGTTTTCTTTCAGATTTTGTAGATAACGCCCATTTATTTGTACACATATTGCTACATTTCCAAATCAGTTTTCATATAAAGTCAAAATGAACTGTCCAGCTTTGAAATCTGTTAAGGCAGTCACCATGTTGGACAAGAAACGGGGTCAACTCTTTTCCACGTGTTAATGGCATTATAGAAGAAACACTTGTGTGTGTGTTGTCTCACCCCTGCTAGCTGGCTGCCAGCCAGCATCAGCTGTGTGTGGTGGTGTTGTTGTTGTTGCTGCTGTTGCTGCTGTTGTAGCCGCTGTTGCTGCTGCTGTTGCTGTTGTTGTTCTTGTTGTTGTTGCTGTTGTTGTTGTTGTTGTTGTTGTTGTTGCTGCTGCTGCTGTTGCTGGGAGGGAGGAGCAGGAGGGACGGTGCTGTGGGTCATCTCAGAGCTCTCCTCGCTCTTTCCCTAAAGAAGATCACAGAGGCACACTTTCTTTCTTCACGTGGGCTTGTTGTTGTTTTCTACGTTCATTGTAAACTCAAATGCTGAACCTGCACAAAACTCCAACGGCTGATGGACGCGACAAGAATATGTCTGTTTGATTGCAGACGTTCAACTCAATAGGACTGAATTGGAAAAGCGTAAAACATGCGCAACTGTTTTTTTATGCTCCAAATTAAATACATAATAATAATGAAGTGCACAAATGCTAATCTGATGGTAAACTGATTCATCTTCTAAAAAAAGAGGTGGATGGAGACCAGAAGCTGCTGGTACCATGTAGTTGTGCCTCCGCTGTGCTTGGTCTCACAGAACACGATGCGCTATTGAACCGACGTTGGACAGAAAGCAGAGTTTAGCAGCTGCACAATGATGAACCAGTTTGGTCAAACAACCGGGGAACAGGTCTCTCAGAATGTGGACGCGTTAAAACACATTGTGCAGGGGAGGAGAAAGAAAACAACAAAAAAACAGTCGACGATTATTTCATCGTTATTTTGGCTCACTGCTGATTCACGGGTTCAAGCGACTCGATCCGCCTCGTTTTTTTTTAAGTGTCAGGAACGCTGCTGACCTCCGACCTCCGGCTGTCGTTGCTCATCCATCACCTGCCACACTGTGCTGCAGCTTTACCTGTCCATCACTCATTGCCAACTCATTCACATCCTTCACGGGCATTCCCACACTTTTACAGGACTACAGACTTTTTTTAAAAATGTGATATGTTCATATTCACTTCAAACTACAGGCTCAGTCAATTCATTGACCTTACTTATTGAATGCACACTTGCCTTTCAAACATATTGTCCACTAAGTGACGTACATGAAGGGAGAGACGGAACTGGGGCAGAACAAAGAAACACCACCCTGGTTTTAATTAATTTGATACTCTCTTCCTTCTCTCTTCTTTTCAAAACAACAAGTTGGTCGACAAACAACAACCAAGATGGCGACGGACAAAATACAGAACTCAAGGCTTCAGAATGGTAACTACCTCCACTTCTGAAATACCTTCTATTGTATTTATTGTAAAAAATGTTCTTTTCAATATGTACACAACAACACAGTAAAAAAACCAAAACCTGATAAAAAACAACACAGAGAACATAAAAGGTAAGAAAACTACATTTGTTGAACATATTCAGAAGTCAGTACAGTGAAAGCGGATATAAAACAGAATCACTCTTAATGGCACGCACGCACGTACACACACACACACACACACACACACACACACACACACACACAATTTGGCTCACCTTGCTGCCAGCTGGTGTGGGAGAGACGCTGAAGGGGCTTGTTTTCATCGGCTGGACCTGCAACAACACACACACACACACACACACACACACAACGTGAGCATCATCAGGTGTAAAGCCGCCCCTGTCATCTGGGTCAGCGAGCGCCTCGAGGGACTCACAGGTACAGTTACTCTCTACAGTGAGCATATGGGCTCAGACTGCATATCAGCTAATCAAACATCAACAGGAGGTCCACATGAAACCAACATTAATTGTTGAGGCAGGAGCACGGAGTTGCCAAAGATGGTGTGAGTTCATTTTGTTAAAAATCATAAAACTCATCATAAAAATGAACTCATTTTGTTAAAAATGAACTCACACCTGTACTGTATGAAACAACACCATTACAAGGCTGACTTTCACGTTGATGGAGCAGGCTTTTTGAGAAAGCAGATGGTGGACTACCCACGAAATATCAAACCACTCGAATGTTCCTGCGAGGATTTGATGCAGATACTGTTGCTGTAATAAATTCACTATCTATATATCCTTTATGGTGTGGTCATTGATAGTCACAACCAGTTATTTAGTAGTTTGATGTAGTTTCATTTTTAAAAACTTTATAAAGTCCTTTAATTAATGTAACTATTATATTTGTATGTATAACTAACAAAAATACTAAAAACTAACTATGTTAAGAAAAAAAAGAATACAACCAACCTGGTCATCAGGGCTGTTTCTGTTAGAGTCTGAAACACAGAGGGATCCTTTATTAGATAGTGTGTGTGTGTGTGTGTGTGTGTGTGTGTGTGTTCATGCCGATGACTTTAGTAACGTTCACTTAAAAATACAAGAGAAAACTGATGAGGTTAATTCACGTGTGTCACACAATTGAAATATGATGACTGGACATGAATAAAATGTCTTTATTATTAACATCATGAAATATGTGTATTTGTGTGTATGTGTGTGTGTACCTGAACTGTCCCCTGGATACTCAGCCACAGGCTTCTCATCCTCTGCTGCTTTAGACATCCTGATATCTGCAAGAAACACACACACACACACACACACGCACACACACACACATATGGATCAGATATACGGAACATCCACAAAGGCTTGTAAGGCGGTGCTGTGTGGTGAAGAACAGAGAGGGTTGTTGGTTCAAATTCCTGGATGATGGGAAAAACATACTCTCTGTGACTACTGTCTCTCTGAATGAGACGTCAGCCTGGCGGTACACTTGTAGGTCAAAGTTCAAGCGAGATCAACACCGTCAGGAATTCCAAAGAATCGGGAGCAAAGTCTGGCGAGACTGTGACAAATACTGTTTGCAGAAGCAGTTTCCATGCAGGAGAAGCTCTGTGGCTGGTCCTGCTCTGACCTCGTTGCTCTACTGGGGGTGAACCCCTTTGAGAGCTTGGCTGTGTACAATCTAAGAATACCTCACTGGAGATAAACACCCAAAGATGTTCTGCTAAGTTCCTAAAAAGTCACCCGTTTTCTACTCGTTTTCCTTTGCACACAACTGAAAGAAAACCCGGCTCAGCAAAAACAAAACGACACGAGCAACAAAACGGATGACGCAGTCCTCTAAAGTAGCTCTATGAATGGAGACCTTATCGACCCGCGGCGCGTGGGCCTGCCTTAAGGAGCGTCTACCAGCGGCAGAGATCGGGCTAACTGGCCTCGCCGTGCTGCCCGTGGGCGCCGGCTTCTGGGAACCCGCAGCGGTAATTGGCGGAAGGCAGAGGAAGTGCTGAGCCGAGCGGCGGCCATTACTCAGCACTACCTGCCGCTTCCGCCGCCATGTTGGAACAATCCGCTGATCTTCAGCTTCTGATTGTCTCGTTAAAAAGAAATTTAATACAGCAGTCAGAAAGAGCTCAAGAAATTAATAAAAATTGCAATTGCTCTGTCTGCGCGAGGCCGTGGACATAATAAAAGGACACCTGATAAAACCACAGCTAACATCTCCTGACCTTCCCCTCCTCTTCCTCGCTATAATTACACCTATAGCTTCTGTCCTGCGGCTTCGCAGCCTCCTCCATACCCTATGGAGCACTCACAAACACACACACACACACTTTGTGTATTATACAGAACGGGCAAGGAAAGAAGAAGAAGAAGAAGAAGAAGAATATATAAGCTCGGTGAGTGAGTGTGCGGTAATCGTATCATCAGGGTCACAGACAAGTTCAAGGTGTGATGAGGGGAGGTAGAAAATGGAGGATGGATGGGGATGAAGGCGAAAGAGCGACAAAGAGGAAGAGACGGAGCGGCGCAGAGAGAACATCTAGAACCCGAGGAAAAGTAGGGGAAGATTACGATAAGACAAAAGACGAAGAGAAGAGAAGGAAGATAAAATAATATTCACGCACACCTCTTTTTCAGTTTGTTGCCTTCATTTGTTTTTCCTCTCTGTATTAAATGTCAACCAACGCGGTAATTTCTCGCCAATATTAGGTATTAAAAAGGAGGAAAGCAGCCAATGGCCTTGTGTGACGTCTCTATCCATTTGTGTTGTCTTTCATGTAATAAATAAACACATTGGGAAGGTCTGTAAGTCTCAACCTCTTGTCTGGAACCAAAAAAGGTTTAGTTAAAATCCAGTAGCATGAATTAAAAAGGGAAATACATTTTTCTTAAAGGACTGAAGAAACCCTGTTTGTGGAGATGCCGCAGTTACATCATTTGACCAGATGGTGGCGGCACCCTCCTGGAAATGCTGAGGAACTTTACGTGTGTGTGCATTAGTATTGTTACCACCATCAGCTGTGCAGCTGTTACAAAAACTAATGGCAGATTTCCACTATTTAAAAACATAATGATCCGTTTTATTCACACGAGGAGTTAAATGTAATACACTTTACTTCACACAGACACACAGACACACACACACACACACACACACACACAAATATCATTTTTCCCGGCTTTATCCTTTCAGCATATGAAGGTGGGTGGGTGGGTGGGGGGGGGGGGGAGTCCCATAAAATAATTTGATCATCCCACTCTCCCCCCGCTTCCATCGCTCCCTGCCCATAACGCCTCAACTGCCCCTAACCCCTCTGGCCATGGGGCCCTTTCTAGCCCCCACCCACCCCAACCCCCTTGTGTATATGCGAAAAAAATCAAACACACCAAACTCTCTTTTTTGGATTTCAGTGTCAAATTTCGCCGCGAGTTACAGTGACCACCGTCCCAACGCACTCCTCCAGCCCGGGGGGCAGTTTGACAGCAGCCGCTCGGATGGAGCCCCCCCTCTCCCCCTATACTCTACTCATCCTATCAGTACTAATAGCACAGAGAGAGAGGGGACAGATGATGTATCTGTCTTCTGCAGTTGACATGCCCAGCGTGTGTGTGTGTGTGTGTGTGTGTGTGTGTGTGTATGTGCCTTAGAGGGGGGTGCAGGGTCACTGTCAGGGAATTAGAGAAAGGGGGAATAAGTGAGAGAGAGAGAGGGGAGGGGGGAGGGGGGGGGGGGGGGGGGGGGGTTAGAATGGCTGGAGGGGTCCCAAACTTCCCCCCTTCCTGGTTGCCCACCCACCCCGCCTGGATCGCGCCTGTCAGGGGCCGCTGACAGACGGCGCGTGGGTTTCTCTGTGTGTGTGTGTTTGAGGGGAGGGGGGTAGCACGGGTGCTGTTTGGCGTGTGGAGGTCAGAGGTCAGACACATGGTCTCGACCACCTCGCGCCTTGCATTGACACACACAAACACACACTCACACACACAAACACACACACAAGCTGCCTGCCTTTCCCACCTGTCCCCTGCCACATTCACAACCACACACACACACACACACACACACACACACACACACACACACACACACACACACACACACACACACACACACAGGGCTGCGATTACTGCGATTACTTGTACCATCGATTATTCTCTTGATTTATGATTTCTAATAGTTTAGAAAATGTTAAAAGGAATTGAATTGAAATATGTATTGCAGCTTTAATTATGTCAGATATTAGGCAGTAAAGAGAAACATTTTTTCAAAGTTGATGGTCAAAAAGCTCTCACTGGTTTGATTTGATAACACTGGTTTGCACAAAAAAATACCCTTGGCCAAACAAACATGGCAGCAATTTTGAGAAAGTTGAAAAATATCAGCGTTAAAATAAACAATAAATACAAATGAAAAATGAGTTATCACTTAATTTACAACAGTTTGGTCTTTAGTGTTGTGACCTCTGCATGAAGTACGTCCAACTTTATTGTTATAAAGTCAGAGATTACATAAAATATAACAAATCTGCAAAAACAAAACAAAAACTTTGAATCTAACTGACTAAAGAAGGAGGAAAGAGTCGCAAAGTCTATTAAAAGTTTCACATTTGTGCCTTTTTTTTCTTCTTTTTTTTTAAAATTCAACCCATCTGAGCGAACAGACGTGTGCGGCGTCTCGTTTTAACGACCTGCTGAGCAGGAAGAGCAGAGCCCGCGGTAGAATGAGAATAGCTTGAGACGAGGTAGACGGCAGCATTAGGACACGATGTCATCCACACGGAATCCTCCAGCAGGGACAAATGATGCGTTTATTGTACTTCATAGTCTGCATCCCATGCGCTGGGTTTACCATGAACAGCTTGTTGGATATTTATTTACTACTAAAGAGATATCATGAGAATGTTTTGTTCCTTCTTTTTTTAAATCGGCGAGTAGGTTTTTTTTGCTCCCGATTTATCTCCCAGGTGAAATACTGGGTTAGTTAGTTTCCCATCTCCGGAGCTGCAGTCGGCTCCTCTCGCCTTCACCCCTGTGCTGAAAAATGATCGTCTCCACGAGCGGGCCTGGTGTCATGAGTCCATGCAGCAGAGGGAGAGGGAGACCCACATCCCAACACAAACCCAGATGGCTGCCTGAGCCACTTGTGTGACAACAGGAAGAAGCAGTGAGCTAGTTCACCTTCACTCTTCCTATTAGCGTCGCTCCTCCTTCACCTCTTTGTCCTCCACTCAGGTCCCTCCTTGATTTATTCGGATCGCTCTCACACTTCAGCTGTAATGCAACCATCCGGCTTGAACTTCTCTCTACCCCCCGACCCCACCCGCTTTCCATCTCCACCCGTTTCCCCTCCCTTAAGTAGTGCGTTGCCAGTGTCTCTAACTTTCTTTGTCTTCCTCGCAGCCTCACCTTCAATACATCGTTGTTGTTTTTTATAGCACTCTCTTTCATACATTTTGCAGAGCTTCCTCTGGAAACGGTGGAGATGACTCTCATTAGGGTGGAGCGAGTCGGCCCCTGGCAGCCCGGCTCACCTGTGACACCTGTGGCTCATGAAAGTAATTAGTCCTCGTGCTTTAAAAACAACTGTGAGGGTGTGTGCCGCGTCGATATGTGTGTTGTGCCGAAGCTACAAACTGAGTGGAATCCTCACATTAATAGAATGTTGTCTTGTTTTAAGTGGAGTGAAGAGTCCTTCCTAATAATCAGCTGTCTCTCTAATGGGCTTCTCCCACTGCTTCAGTCTGATGCTGCTGTAGGTCTCCTATTAAGCTCCGACCCCCCCAAAAGAAACACATGATTTCTGGCCAACGTGTCTCCCTCTCTCCCTCCGTGTCTTCATCCCTTCATCCCCCCCCACCCCCCCAGCAGTGGTCAGTTGCAGCGGTCACGGCACCGTTGGACAGCGCTCCGCAAGCACAGGACACACAGACTGGTTGCCAGGCAACAGCAAAGATCACGGTGTGTGTGTGTGCGTGTGTTCACATGTGTGTGTGTGCTTGTTTGCCCCTCGCGTGTTTGCGTGTGTACCTGTGAGAGTGTTAATCATTAAGAATAAACATGTTTGGCTGCCTGTGCCGCATGCTAATGTTTACACCTCATCAAACGCTATTCAAGGAATATCAGTTTCATTCATAGTCATATGTCGACCGATGTGAAAAAGGGTGAAATCAGCGATACGTCTCACATTCATTCAGCTGGCGGAGCTAAAAAGGGTTTTGAAGTCATTAGGATGTTCCAGGAGGTTGTCAAGAATGGCTTTCATTGCAGTTGTATGTCAATACATGAGGAAAAAACTCTCTTCAGTGTCTTCCACAGAAACACCGACCACTTCCTGTCTTCAAAAGGCCGATAATGTCTTCAGGATCTGTGAGCAAAACACACACACACACACACACACAACAAAACCCCATAATTCCAGCACGCCCACGCCAGCTTTGCTCACGGTGAGCCGTACGGAGTCGATGTTGCTCATAAGTGACTTGTTTCATGATCCATATGCCGAGGAGCTTATGAGGAACGCCGCCGGTGTGAGTTTATGCACAACAGTGTCTTGCGCACACATGCAGTGAGTCAGAGACAGAGAGTCATTACAGGAGCGTACACGTGCGTGTGCGTGCATGTGTGTGAGCGCTTTCCCGAATATGTCTCTAGAGTGTTTATTATATCCGATACAGTACCTCTTTCTCGCACCACATATTTCTGTGCCGATCGATTCTTCTGACTCCCGACAAGACAATAATCGCACCTCCCTCCCTCTCTCCTTCCCTCCACCATTATTACTGCCCTCCCCGAGGAGCGCAGCGTGGGGATGGAGGGATGGAAACCAAGAAATGGAAGGAAGGGAGGACCACGGAAAAGGAGGAAATGGCCACTGTGTGTTACTTCCTTTTTTCTCCCCCAGCATCGCACAGATGGAGGGAGAAAACGGGGAGACGGAGACAAGTAAGACGAAGACGAAGACGGGCAGATGCTGAACATTTAGGGGGATTTTTAGGGGAGATAATGGTGCGGGCTGGGAGACATGACAGAGGGGGTTTCAAGGAAAGACTACAAGGGGAAGAAAGAGACAGGAAATGTCAGGGGGAGTGATGGGACAGTAGGGAGGACGCACGGGAGGGAGGGAGGAAAAACAAATGAGGAGAGAAGATGAAAAAATACATCAGCAAATGACAAACAAGCAACAACAACAACAAGGAGAAAAAGTAGGAATCTGGCAATAACAGCTGAAGGTGGGAAGAAAATAACGAGGTGTGGTGGAAAAGGGAATTTGAGGGTATAAAATCAACCTCCAAATAAACAATAAATCCAAGGGAAGAGGAAGAGCAGAGTTAGTGAATGTGTGAGTAGGGGGGACACCGGGACAGAGGAAGGAGGTGCATGAGCAAAAAAAGAGGGACGCTAATTTAGAACAATGAGAGAAGTGAAGTGAAATCCAAAAGAATTAAAGTGAAAGAAAAAGGAAACACACGTGGAGTGAAGTGAACTGCGTCCTTGCAGGAAATAACAGGAAGTAAAAAAAAAGATAGTGACAATTGGACTAACAAAGACACACAGCCTCGCCCTGATGGTGTGTGTGTGTGTGTGTGTGTGTGTGTGTGTGTGTGTGTGTGTGTGTGTGTGAGCGATTGGACAAGGAGGGAAGGGCCCCCACCCCTCCCTCCTGTGGTAGATTGTGTGCAACAGAGTCGATGACAAAATGAACAGACATGACCAAAAGATGAGATGAGATCAGATTAAAACCCCGGAATCACATCCGAGCTGACACGGACGTGTCATCACATCAACGCCGAACAGGGAAAAGAAGAAAGCCTTGTGGATGAAACCATCATAGTAATTCCTCCTAAAATCAACTTGTGAAAAAGAGAAGCAGACTACATTTGAAACTACTCTCTGATGATAAAAACGGTGGTAATTGTGTGTATTTGTGTCTGAAAACATGTTCTCCGGAGCATTTTTCTAGTCAATTTACACACAAAAGAAATGATAAAATAAAATAAAATACAAAATTGATATAACGTACCCTCAGTACTAATTCTTACTTCCAGCTTGACCACCACATTCATTCAATGGGGGCTGAAAGGATCTCATAAGTCCAAAGATGGCAGAATCTTTCTCCACCCATAGAAGATCATATTATCCTTCAATTTGGAGTTATGAGGTTGTCAAGTGACTGCAGGGATATTTATGTTCAGACTGTTTGGATTCGGGGTGAAAATCCCAGTAGTGTGAGTGTGTGTGCGTGTGTGTGTGTGTGTGTGTTAAAAAACCCAGCCCGTCTTAAAATCAAGCCTTTCCTGTTTTTGTGACACCGCTGATTCTGATTCAGGATCTGATCTTGCGTCTTGATGCAAAACCAATGAATGAATGGACGACGGTGTGAGGCGCGTTGAAACCAGCCCGCCGTCCTCTCCTCCGGCCGCGGAAACCCCCGGTGATCTATGGCGCGTGCTGCGAGCCGTTAAGACGGTTGGGTTTACAGGTTTATCGATTGGACCCGACTTAAATTGGCTCCCAATTAAACAGAGCGCTTATTTGACCTCTTTACCCCCTTCCTGTCCTCTCCTTTCCTGTCCTGTTAAATACCCCCCCACCTCCATCTTATTCTCCCCCACCTCCCTCGCAGCCAGCTCCTCTCCATCGACACATCCATCTCTCACTCTGTGTAATACTTATACTACCTTCCCCCCTCCGTCTACGTTACCCTATCCCCCCCCCAATCACCATACCAGCGTCTCCTCTCACCGTCCATTTCGCCACCTTTCCCCACATCTGATCTTTCTCTCTTTCTCTGAGTCCATCCATCAATCTTTCCTTAAATAACAGCGATGAATTATTAAGTGTATTTATTCAAACACCATTAATTATAAAATAAAGCCGGCTTGTCGGCCCTGCTCGCTTTGGCTGAGGCCCGGTGTCAACCGGATGGGGAGGGGAGAGAAGAAGAAGAGGTTGGCGGGGCCGGAACAGTGGAAGGTGAGCTAGTTTTGTGGTTAGGTTTGGAAATGGGGGAGAGAAAAAGAAGAAAGGGGGAGGTGAAAAGGAGAAGGGGGGTGGGGGGGTGGTTAGGAAATTGGTGTGGCTAGCGGAACAGCTCCCCTCCCTCCCCATCACCCCCTCCCCTTCCCCGCTCTGCTTTGTATTCTGCGGAGATGACAGGGGGAAAGCTTTATTGCTCTGAGTTGGTATCGATCGGGGCCCCACAGAGGGGGTATCCAGACCCACGCACACTGGAGGCCCTTTCGCAGAGGCCGCCGACTCCTACTCCATGCTTCCCCCGCCTTACCCCGCCCGCCCCGGACAAACACACCCTTCCCTCTCCTCCCGTTTCCACCTCGCTTTCTTTTACCTCTCACTTCTAAAAAATTGCGGGCTTCTTTTTGCCTCGCTCCGAGAGGTCAAGAGACGAGGCGCGGGCGGCTCTCGTGGAGCCGCGTGCGGCGCCGACGCGCCCGGACACGGAGAGGCTCGCGCCGGTAAATGAAAACAGGATTTCACTCTCGCAAAAACACTTTCCACGCAGACGCACGCGATCAGAGGTGAAGCGCTCACATGAACACAAACACACTCACGCACACACACATGCACACACACGCCCGTTGCCATGACACAAACCCTAGGCTGCTGTCCTGACCAGTTGCATCAGAACATCCCTAATCTGGGAGCGTGACCGTCCTCAGTTCCAGCAGGCGGGGATCAGGGCGCTCCGGGCAGATTCAGAATTTAAGGATAAGATGGGATGGGGATGCAGGTTTCTGAAATCACCCCGAGGCAGGGAGTGATGGGATGGAGCCAGGGATGAGAAGGGGTGGGTGGGGTGGTATGATGTGTGCCCCCTGTGCCCAACTTCCCAGCATTCCTAGGGGCCGAGGGCCAGTAGAGAAACACGCAGGCGGAGGAATTACATTTCTTAGCTGCGATCAAAAGAAAAGCTTTGAGAATGAGGACTTTTAACCCCCTTACACAAGTGCCACGATGGATGCGGGTGCATGAAGTGCATTGCAGTTCTTTTAATTTTTCTTTAGAGATGGACAGAAAAGGATTGAGAGAAGGAGAGAAAGAGTGTGGTAGGTAAATGATCTTGCTCAGTAAAGGCCGTGACTCCCTTTTCATACGATTAGATCACACGTCACTGTCTTTTATTGAATGTTATGTTGTTTTGGTCTCAAATACTTTCACACGGAACGAGAATATTAGGCAGAGAGAGAAAAAGCCACTTTCCCAACGCGAATAAAGGCAGCGACCAATCACGTTGTTTGGAACGAGTTGTGTTGCGCCTATATTTATGAAACACGGAGGCTCAAGTCCGAACCAAGATGAACACTTTATTACTCTTTTTAACCTCGACAAACACAGACCAGATCTGCTCCTTCGTTTCTTACCTTTCACAATAAAAGCCTCAAACATTTTGCATTTTGCATGTTTGTGTGTAAAGGCCTTAAGAGTTGTTTTCATGACCTACAATGATTTGGCCTTCTCTGATTGGTGGAGAATGAGCCAAGATATCGCCACGCACAAACAGCGTGACCAACACAGATTCCTTCAAAACAACAAGAACACCAATCAAATGTCTTCTATCAAGGCGAGAGACGACGTGGACTATAAGCCTCCCAACTCTCCTGAATGTGTCACCTCCTGGCCACCGTCCCTGCCATTCCACTTAACAAACTCCATTTTGTTGAGGTTTGGCCGAACGAATCGGCGAGCCAGCCATGGAGAGAGAAAGAGAGAGAGAGATGGACGAATCGACGGCTGGAGGGAAGAATGGGTGCTCAAGGCCACCCTGCTCCCCCCCCCCCCCCCCCATCCCTCCTCCTTCAACTCTTTCGCTCCAGAGTGGCTGTTATCTCTCTATTTTTACACTCCTTCCATCAACAGACTGCCCCAGACCCACTTATGTTCACTCACCAAATGACACACGCACACACCCGAGACAATAAAAAAACACAATTACAGATGTAGACAATGACCGTGGTTGCTGCCGAGCGGACTGCGAGTCCTCGGAGCGAGTGTATCCTTTAATGTGGGCCGTACGCGTTTGTGTGTGTGTGTGTGTGTGTGTGAGCGCGTGCGCGTAACCTTTTACAGACAAATCACCTGCTGTTTGACCAGAGGGTTTTGATCAGGAGTGTTTTTCTCTTCTGCATTAGGGCCGGTTTAGAGGTGCTTCTCTGAAATGTTGCGCCTCACTTTGTTTTATTTTTCAAAGGAAAGCTTGTATGGGTGGCGATTTTGGAATTCAACTTGAGTCTCTGGGGAATAAAAAATAACGATGATAAAAGCTTGAGGTTCAGGTGATTTATTTACATGTGAGATTTTCTTATTTCCCTCCATCAGATCGTTTTTTTTTTTTTTACTATTTCATAAGCAAAAAGGTTTTTCAGGCAGTTTTAGATTCGTGCTTTGATGTTTCTTATAGCACCTGAAAATATAGACCGAAAAAAATACACTGAAAATAATCACATCAGGTTAACCATTACACACACGCACACACACAAACATACATACAATTACAGGCTTCCAGAGCAGAGATAATTGTAGCAGCAATAAAGAGAATAGGTGTGTGTGTGTGTGTGTCCTTGTATGGATCAGATCCATAGGGGGTAGACTATACAATAACGACCAATTTAATGGAAAAGTCTATCTTCTCGCGGGTGGAAAGTGTGTGTGTACTTTTAGAACGCAAACACACACAGGGGTGCCAGCTGATGCCTTAATAGGTTTCACCATAATATTATGCCTGCCTGATGCTATGTGTCTATATTATTTCTACTATAATCATGTCTTTCATACTGCGTGCGTGTGTGTGTGTGTGTGTGTGTGTGTGTGTGTGTGTGAGCGAGCACGTTGGTCTTTATTCACTGTAGATGAAAGCCTGCTGGCACATACTGGACCACCACAGTGTGATGTCCAACTAAGACCCCTCTCTCCTTAACACACACACACAGACAGACACACACACACACACACACACACACACACACACACACACACACACACACACACACACAGACACACACACGCGCTCTGCCTGGCTGACTGACCTACCGCCATTTCACACCACTGACCAGTACAAATTGGATAAGGGTCCATTCTCTCTGCACCAGCACACTTTCACACACAGACTTTAGCGCACAAGTACACATATCTCACTCACACACACACACACACACACACACGCACACACACGCACACACACAAAGACGCTCTATAAAACAAGCTCAAAATGGCCGAAATGCTGCGGTGAGTAAACTTACAGAGCACGGAGGGAAGGAGAGGCGAGATAAGGAAGGAAGGAAGATGTGTGTGTGTGTGTGTGTCTGTGTGTGTGTGTGGTTTCTTCTTCTTCTCTTTTACGCTAAACGTTGATTACATTTCGGTGATTGCCGCTCAAATTTGGTGTAATTTTTCTGTCCAGGATTTTAACAAAAAGAAATGGAAAATTGGATGTTGGGTTAGAAGCAAAGTTAAAACTATCCAAAATATTTTCCTAAGAGAATCACCGTCTTCTGCGCAGATCAAATCTCCTTCAACAAACTCTGACTCAAAAGGCTTCACGGCACTCACTCTCCTTCAAACCTATGACCCCTCCTGTGATTGTTGTTGTGGTACGCAGCATGTTTCTATGGCCTTGGTTGTGCATTCTTTCTGCTTAAACGTTGTTTCTTGTCATAAATTTTCTGGAAGGCGAGTGCGACGCAAATTGTCTGTTTGTATCCCTTCTCCCCTTTTCCCTTTGTTAAAATGTGTATGTGTGTGTGTGTGTGTGTGTGTGTGTGTGAAATGACGTGTTCTTCACTTAACATGATTACATTTTTTACTCCTCTGCTTATCTCCTTTCTTACGCTCTCTTAACTATCAAGTGTCCCACAAAGCACTTGATAAAGTACCACGAAAACTAAATATCCAACATTTTCTACAAATAATATGAGCTAAGCTCTCAACCTTTTTTTTATCCTAAGGCCCACTTCTGATTGTTAAAATATTTCCAAGGACCACCATCCCAAATAAGTAAGAAAAATAATCCCAAAAAGAATTTAAAAAAGAATAAATGAATAAACTGAGCTATAAAGACGTGCAATGCCACTGTCAGCTGTCAAATTAATTAGGAATTAAAATGGATCTCCCTGATGATGTGTTGTGATGCGCTGCAGAACTCCTCCCTCTCTCCAGACCGACTCAGCGACGGAGGAGACGCGTATGAATTGTGATGTGAGGGGGAAGCAGCAGGAAGGGAAAGCAGGGAGAAAGACATTGTATCACAACCCACTTCCAAATGTGATTTGGATCCGAATGGCAAGAATCGCATTTCATGTCGCACGTCCAGATGTAGTAAAATCAATCTGCATATGCCAAAAAAACGGATCTGAGCTGGCTGTCTGAACAAGGCCTTAGATATAAAAATAACTAGCTTTGAAAATCACCAAACATTTACATTTTTTATTCCATCCAACAGCAGTACATCAGCCGCCTGCTTAGATGACGCTCTGAGGCCCAGAGCTGAACACGGCAGCCCCAACCAGACCCTCGAATTTGGTTCCACACGCATCAGATCATCAAAATATTCCGATCATCAGATCAAAGATGAATTATTTCAGCTGAAGCCGTTGAACGAATCTTCGCCAACTGACTTCTCCGATACCCACGGTGCACAGGCTGCTGGGTGGGGGAGTTGCCTGGATCTACAAGTCTCTTTACAATTTGACCTCCAAACTTAATTTGACTCATTTGAAGTATTAAAACCACATCCGTGGACCGGGTCCAATCGTTCCATCCGGTGGTTCCCTCCCGATCGCCTGGCCCTTATTCCCAACGTTTAGATGAAACCCGAGTAAGGCCGATACTCCTCCAATGCGAAGCCTTTTTTTCTGGCCCTCGTAGATACTTTTGGTTTCCCTCTCATTCCAGCGATAACATTCCCGCTACTTGATTCTATCGCGCCGGCTCGAGGTTTCTGCTCTGACTGTTCCTCTCCTGTCACATCAGTGGCGTCAGATCACTTCCTTATTGAACGTGAAGCGACACCAGCCTGTCCTTGTAACGCCGGTGCTGATGTATTCACCGCTCGCCACATTGGTCCGTCAGCTCTAACTGCACTCGCTGAGCGATTGCCCGCGGTCCGGGCTGCTTTCACCGTGGCGACAGGTCCTGTTGGACACCGCACCCGTGACTGAAACACGGCCCCTTCTCGTCTCCAGGATGCAGCACCAAAACAGGAGGGTCAAAAGGGGTTCACTTGTCCTCTGTTTCCACTCGGTGCTCTCTCTCTCTCTCTCTGGATTTACGTATTTATACTGTCATTTTACAAACTTGCTCTACTCTACTTGTGTCCTCTATTGCACGGAGGTCTGTCCTCTTCTGGGTGTTTCTTCCATAGAGTTGTTCCCGATGCACAGTGAGGACCGAGGGTGCAGTACGCTGTGATTTGAGGTATTGGGCTACACGAGTGAAGTTGACTTGACTCTGTGTTCTCACCTCTCTATTCACTGTGATGAAACACTATTGATTGTAAGCCAGGCTTTCAATGCAGCAGCTCGGGTCACAATGCAGCGCGGTATATAGCGGTACCCGTTGCTTCCACCCAGTCCCCACCCACTCAGCTTCATATAGAGCTATGTAATTATAGTGTGGCCTCGCCATACCCCCCATAGCATCTAATTGTGTGGATGCCAGGACCGCATGCTGTTTGGGAGCGGCCGCATTGTGTACGTTTCAGATGTTTGCCTTCATGTGCAGGCCTGGTGTAATAATGTCCATGAGAGCAGGGGAGTGGAGAGAAAAAGGAATCATTCTGACATGTGTCTGTAAATGCGGTGCTGTATATCTATCTATCTGCCAAAAACTTAAAACAAGCAAACATTAACATTCTTCACGTTTTAAATCCAGTCTAAAAAGTGTATTTTTTGGTATTTCTCTGATATAAAAGACGTTTGGGTTTTTTTAAAATTATTTTTCAGCGAGGTAAATGTTGCACTGATGATGTACCAAATAGAGGTGAATATAACGAGCTGAATGTTGATATTTTGCTTAAGTTTAGTTAACATCAGATTAACATAATAACCTTCATGAAGGTGGGATGTATTGCAGAGCTGTGGTATGTTTTCTGGGGATCCACTTTTTAAAAATGACAATCCGTTGCGACCAAAAAACAGCAAAATTCACGCAGGGTAACTCATTGTTTTATATTTCCTCTCATCAGTAAAACACATTTTGTATTTGATATTAAATGTTATAGTAATCCTGCCAACATTATTTTGGTGACCCTACTAAAACTACGGACCCAGTCTTTGGGAATGACTGTATTAGTTTGAGCTGGGTGGACCTCATAAACTGACTGTATATGTTAAACAATACATCAATCCAAATCATGAAAACCAAAGCAGCAATTGACTTTTGTAACAAATGTCAGCTAATGACACACACTATCTGACAGTAAAAGAATGAAATCAGAGAAAAATAAAGGGTTTCTGTGTGTCAACACCAGCAGAGGGCTGCTTCAGTACATCTAAGCAACATCAAAACTAAAAGTCCCTTTAAATCCTATAGAAACTCATTTAAAATGGAAGTCTCCCAGTCCTCATATGTGGTGTGTGCACCTCATGAAGCCACAGGAGAGCTCCGCCTGTACTTGCTCAGCGGCATTTGTCCTGTGACTCCATTTAATCTGGTGAATTATTCTGTTGCCGCTAGTGATTGACGCTTTGATGAGGAGGTTGGTGATGACTGGACTGGATGCTAATGTTTAACTGTATACCGTAGCTATAAAGTCAAGGAACTGCATTTTGATCTGTAGATTATTAAGAGGAACATCTGTGTGATGGAGAGAATCTCACTTAATAACTACAACAATGTAACCAAATTCCTTTTCATGTGATAAACACGCTAGGTTTTGACATTGCTGAGGAGCACAAGTGATAATTCCAACATGGCAGTAATTACCTCCAGCATTAGATGATGAAAACTGTTCTAGACACTGAGCTGCTCCGGGTAGAGGGATAGCCTGGATGTGATGTGTGTATTGAAATACGTTTATTTACTCAGAGTAAAAGAAGACAGAATATATTTGCAGCACTTATTCAGACATATATGACATATTGTCAAACCGAAGGGTTGTGTGGTCCTCGGGATCTCTCTCTGGCGACTCCCACCTGACGCTCAGTGTACATTCGTGAATCTGAATATTTGTATACCGGCGCATGTGTTTGCACTCCCAGTCGAGCCACATGGCCCTGCTGTGTTTACATGTGTTGACTGGGGGCACGCGGGGCGATGTCTCACGGTAATCAATGAACAAGGCAACGAGGGGGGGGAGGAGAAAAAAAATCGGTAAGGAAAGCAGGTTATCTCCTGTCATTAACTGAGGGATTCCCGCGTGGAGGGGAAAGACCTGGATTCATTGAGAAAAAAGCGCCGGGTGTTTGGCATGAAAAGAAAGCAGACAATTATCTATATTGATTAAAGCCAGCCAGCCAGCACATGGAAGACAGAAAACTATGGCTGGATCAATAGAGAGGGAGAGAGGGATGTAGGGCACAGGATAGAGGGATAGTCGGAGACATGCGAAAGCGGCGAAGGCTTGAAGAGAGACGAGGCCGCGACTCGACAGATGGAGAAGTGAGTGGAGAGACGGAGTCTGAGAACCTGCGACTAAAGAAGAGAAAATGAATTAAAGTGGAGGATATGAGAGGTGGCCGAGGGGAAGAAGAGATGACTGGCAAGAAATCTCATGGCGAGGGGTGAGGTCGATGAAATTAGCCGATGATGATAAGAGTGTTAATGAAAATGACGGGTGGGTATTTGATGACTGGGCATGTAATGTGTACGAGGAAGCGAGCGTGAGGCGATCAATAAGGAGACGGGTCCACTGTACATGCAGCTGGACGGGTTTGAAAGAAGACATTGGACTTTCTGGATTCGTGTGGT
Organism: Cyclopterus lumpus; assembly: GCF_009769545.1. Taxonomy (NCBI): domain Eukaryota; kingdom Metazoa; phylum Chordata; class Actinopteri; order Perciformes; family Cyclopteridae; genus Cyclopterus; species Cyclopterus lumpus. Next base: position 2,746,645 of record NC_046976.1, on the reverse strand, counting down.
TCTGAGTTTGTACTCATGGTTGGATGCACTTATTGTAAGTCGCTTTGGATAAAAGCGTCAGCTAAATGACATGTAAAAAAAGAAAAAGGCAAAGCGGAGGATGAGGAAAGATGCTAAAGAAGGGGAGGAAACAGGAGAAGACAAAAATGGAGTTGGGACGACGTTTGGTGAAATGTTGGTACACATCCTCCTCAGATGTTTCCTCGGGACCGGGAACCATCTCTGAGGGTGGTGGCGCTCCTCGGAGACGGGACCGCCCCGTGTTGTGTTACATTTGTGTATCTGAAGGAAACCATCTGGATCCAAGAGACACCCACACCCCTGTCTCATACTGTACCTCTATACTCATACTGCAGAAGCTTCCAAAGGTAAAAGAGACGCTGACATCTCAGAACCAGCTGTGGGCTCACACAAGTATTTGGTTAGGGAGACGTTTTTGCTTTGAATTCTCAAGTCATGTTTCAATTTGTGTAACTTACTTACCTAAACTCAAAGAGCTGGTTTCACAAAGCGCGACTTCAGCTGTTGCTTGGAGCTAACAAGCTAACAGTCGGAACACGTCGAAGTTCATTCATACTCAGACAGGCAAGAACAAGTTGTCTTGTTCTATGAGACATATTTTGCTAGGGTCTGGGAGGCTAACTTTTTAGTTTAAAAACATAAATATAAAAAGTCTCTCATTATCTTTGTGAATATTTCCGCGTCAGTTTAACTTCATAAACATGAACTCAAACCCCACTGATGAAAGCAAATATGGAAGAGCCAGTTCCCTTTGTATTCTTACAACCAGCCTCTCTTTGTCTCCAGATCTCCCTCCTCATCTCTTGCATGAACTCTCCCTCCGTTATTTTTCTCATTCTCTCCTGCTATCTTTCCTCCTCCCTCTCCCCTACAATCTCTTTTCTCTCCCTCTCCCACTTTCATTCACAATTCCTCCATCTCAATTTGTCTCCCTCTCTTCAGTCCTGCGACGGCCTATTCATTGGCGCTCTCCCCACTTCACTCCCTCTGCCTCCACAGGGTCAGCCTGACGGTCACCGAGGTGCTGTCGTGAGCAGTACGGGGGATTGTAGGTCTGGGGCGAAATGGCTCTTAAATGGCTCTCAAACTCACACTGGCTTTATTGATGCTCTGGCCCGATGCCAGCTAGCCTCAACGCTCTGTGTGTGTGTGTGTGTTAGGGGGAGAGTGGTGCTGATTGCTATGTTGATTATACAGAATAGTCCGACACCACTCTGAAAGCTTAACACAGGTGGCGTCGAGAGACAAGACAGAGACAGGTGAGGAAGCACAACAAGCTGGCTCCAGTTTCCGTGCACTGAGCCGGTTGTTTTTAAGTAGACCGTTTGTGAAACTCTCACTATAATTTACAAGAGAGAGAGTTTGGATTTAACTTGGTTTGCCATCACATTCTATGTACTGAATGTGTAAACTGACCTGGGAACGTAAAATGTGAAAACTGCAGCAAGTGGTGGGAAGTTTGACCCTTAAAGACGGTGAAGGTGACACATCTTCAGGGTTCAGAGGAACCTTTAGAGAACTTGTCTATGCCCACTCAAGCCCTGTGTCCTTGAAGTTGACCCAAACAATAAAGTTTTTACAACAAGGACGAGTGCTGAAGAAGAGTGTTCAAAGATGACGTGAAGTGTCAAGGCCTTGACACACCACAGGCGTTATCTTAATGTTTTTTTGTGCAATTCATTTCCATGTCAATGTTTGTCTACATGTTTACTTTCACACAGAATGCAAATAATAAACAGCGTAAAAGTGACATAATATATAATAATATGAGTACAAATATTTTTTCCAAACTTGTCTTTTACCGTGAATAAACCCGATATTCAAAACGTACACGGTGGAGTACAACAATACCTTTATTTGTCCTTTCAACCTTTACAAAGGCAGCGCAGACCGGATCCACTCCTTCCCTTCTCTCCTTTCACAATAAAAGAGACATGTACAACATGTAACTTTTTACCATAGGGAACTCAAATTCACTCAGAGCTTTTCACTTAAAGGAAACTCAATAAAACAGCTCACAGCAGTTTAGACTACAAAAACAATTTAGCTGAGACGCTGCTCTGGGTCAATAGGATCATGGTAATAGTAGTTTAACCTCCTCTGCCTGCATGAATCTATTCAAACCTTTTATTGAAAAAGGGCTGCAACAACTGCAAATTTGCATCACTGCGGGCATGAATAGTTTGATGCAATATATTCGTAGTTTATAGCGTTCATACTGTGTTTTTAAATCCTATAATGGAAATATAATTAACACTAAACGTGCCCCCCCCCCCCCCCCCCCCTCACCCCCCCATCCCCCCCCAGTGGTCCCAACCATTTAAAAAGTGGACCAGAGCTGATAACTGCATGCTGTGTGGCAAGAAACACCGTGGTGGTCATATGTCTCTCACACACACACACACACACACACACACACACACACACACACACACACACACACACACACACACACACAACCACTCTCACACACACACACACACACACACACACACACACACACACACACATAACCACTCACAGACACACACATACACCCAAGCAACCCACCCACACGCACGCACACATACACCCACACGCACACACACACACAAACACGCACACACCCACACACACACAACCACTCAGACACACACACACACACACACATACATCCAAGCTACCCACCCACCCACACGCACACCCACACCCACACACGCACACCCACACACGCACACACCCACCCACCCACACACACACACACACACACACACACACACACACACACACACACACACAACCACTCACAGACACACACACACACACCCAAGCAACCCACCCACCCACACACAAAACCACTCACAGACACACACATACACCCAAGCAACCCACGCACACACACACCCACACACACACACACCCACACACACGCACACACACACACCCACACGCACGCACACACACACACACCCACGCACACACGCACACACACACCCACGCACACACATACACATACACACCCACACACACACACACACGCACGTTAAGGCTACATATGAGTGGCCTCAGTCAGTCAAATGTAGTTAGGAGTCTCATCCACATTCTGCTTCCTTTTCCTTCAGCTGACGCTGGCATGTTACTGTGGGCACAATGCAACAAAAGGAGTGTGTAACACACACACACACACACACACACGCACATTCACAATGTCTGGTCTCTTCTCTTTCCCACTGCCTCACTCTTAAACCAACAGAGATGAGGTGTGTCGAAATATTGTCCTTAAATCAAAAAAAGAAAGTTACAGTTTATTCACAGCTTTGACTTTAAATAAGGAGAGCAGCTTTTGTATTTAAATAGCAGTCCCGCATAAACAATATGCAGATATGTTATTAGCACATCACATTTTCATTCCGCTGAGGAAAAAGATGAAATATTTTGATATATCTCCGTGAGGATGCCTCGGTAACTAGCCTTGCTTTCATATTGCTTCTGACGTGCGATTGATGAATGACTGAATTCAATAAAACACAATCTACTCTGGCAGACTTGATGAAATCTGGAATGCAAACGTATGGTAAAGTATGTGTTCTGTACGGCACCGGGGGGCCGGCTGCAGGGCTGCATTGGTTATAAGGAGCGGTGGGTGTGTATGTGTGTGTGATTGGGGGGGGGGGGGGGGGGGGGGGGGAGAGATCACGCTTTATGAAAAATAAATTTCAAAAAGCCAGCATTACCTCTGCTCAGGCCCAAGCTCCAGCCTTTGCATTTCAATGTGAGGTGCAGCCTCCATTATTTATGACGCTTTACACCTCAAAACCACGGCCTGCCTCTCTCTACCTCACCCATTCTCTCTCTCTCTCTCTTTCTCTCACCCCCCTTATCCCCATAGTAACCACTAGCTCTGGGTCTCCAGAAAACACTGTTTGCGTGTACAGAGGGAAAGAGACAAGCTGTGGGTTGGGATGCATGACGACATGCAGGAAGTTCAAATTCGACTTAGGACGATTGGCTGAATTGTCACGCGGTATTTAACTTCTCTCTGGAGACTGACAGCGACGAGACAAACAGACAACAGCTACGGATGTTTCCTCAACGCTCACGCCGGTGGTATATCTACAAGTTTGTTCCGCGATAGCGCCGGCTGTCAAAACGTTCACTCTTTTCTGTCTTCCTGCCTGTGTCTCTGCCTGATAGGAGGCAGAGTTTTATCTTGACACGCTGCCAGGGACTGTAAATCTACACTGAATTGGAAAAAACAAAGTTCGTAGAACACATGGGGGCATCTTTAAAAGAGTTAAAGGTGCTGCGTGCAGAATGCACTGTAACGTGCGCATGTTCCTGTTGTGAATAGTTATCGTCAACTGCCACAGCTGCACTGGGTTTCGGCACATTTGTCACCTCACAAACGAGGGTGTAACAAGGTTCATGGGAAACTGTATTGTTGATTTAAATAACCCACGCAGTACTTTGCCTGTAGTATTTTGTCATTGTGTTTTGAAATGGCAACAGTGCAAAGATCAAAAGGGGATTTTACGAGAAAGCTAGTAATGCATGAAAATATCCACTTTGACAATAAACTATGGAACACCACATTTTGTGCCGGAGAAATCACTCTAGCTCAAAACGGCACTTGGACTCTTTTCGGATGGTGAATTCTATTTCTCAAAAAAATAAAAATCCCCAGACGTATTCATGAGGAAACCAAACTTCTTGGCGGAGCGACTCAGTGGCTGTGGGATCAGCTGTGGGGTCAGAATGTTCCTGAAACCCGTCTGAACTGAGTACACGCTGACAGGATGGCCCCAAAAAGTCTCCAAATTGAGACGAGGTCTGATATCAGTTTTCAAAGCTGTTAAACGTGATTGTGTTTAATGGTCCCATTATATGATGGAAAAGGAGTGCTGCACCAATTTGGAAATGCACTCCTGTAACATTGTCCTGTCTACAATGGATAAGTTAACAAAAAAATGAAGCTGAACCAGAGATGTCGTTTTATTCCATTCCACACATTCGGTTTCCCTTTCAAACCCGAGAGCCTGCATTACCCACAATGCAACGCGCCCACTGACAGCTGGGTCAGAGATACAGGTGTGCTTTGCTGATACTGAGATAGCCACGAGCTGCTAGCGTCACGCAGAGATGAGGACCGGGATTCAGAGGTCTGCTAACATTGCACTCCACCTCCATTATTAGGGAGACTCTGGCAAAACCATGGACAAAGTGCAATAAGTTATTATGACCCATTATCAGAATAGGTACAATTATGAAAGATAAGATTGTCTTTTTTCTCCCTTTTACACCGTGTAGTTAAAAGGAACATTCCAGCAATTCTGATAATTCTCATCCAATATAAAAGGCAGAATAAGTTTTCTCTCATTAGCCTGATAACAATTAGCCAGAATTATTTTCCTCAACCTAAATGCAGCTAAAGCGCCTCCGTTTTCCTATAATTACACTAAAAGACCGGATGCACGTCCCGCACATTGTGCAGAAGATTGAAATGCGCGGTGCGGGCTCGGTGGCCTCTGCGTGTGAGTTAAAGTGTAAAATGAAACTAATGTAATAACCGCGGAGGGTCTGGTAGGGACGAGGCTTTTCATAGGGGGAAGATTTATAGCTCTGGAGCGCAGGAGAATCTCCATTTCCTGAATTAGAAGCGGACTGGACCCCCCCCCCCCCCCAACCCACCGCGACAATAGTTGGCGCGCAGCGTTAGAGCATCTGCCAGATATTAGTCAAACACACCATTGCCTGAATGATGAGGCTTCTGAGGGGGTTGTAAATTACAATGGGAGAGAGAGGGGTAATATCCATCAGTCCATCCATCTGCGTGTGTCCGGACGCTCGGACAAAAGGCCTGCTGCTGCTATGCTGGCCAAAAGCTCTGCTGGTCAGACTTAATGAACCTCACCCTACCCCCCGCTCCATCACACACACACACACACACACACACACACACACACACACACACACACATATATAAACACACCGCCCATCCCCTCCCCCCGGTCGCTCTCTCTCCTCTCCAGCTCTACCTTGGCCTGCAGTGGCTGTGTCACTGCTAATATTGACGACACCCCCTCCCTCTCTCCACCCTCCCTCCTTCTCTCCCTCCCCCCTTTCTTTGGCCGGCAACCGCTGTTGTCCACATCTCACCTCATCCATAGTAGACAGTATTGATTTTCAACACGGAAAATAAAAAAGGCCATGAATTTTAATGCCTCACTGTCTGTCTGTCTGTCGCCCGCCCTCTCTCCCCTTTTCTCTCCCTCTCCCATTCTCTTAGTACTCATCTTCACCTCCTCTCCTTTTATTCCGAGAGCCGCCTCCCTCCCTCTCCCTTTTCTCTGATGTATCTCTCTATCCGTCCATTCCCCCCCCCCCCTCCCCCTCTCACTTTCTTTCTTCTCTGACCATCGCTATCTTTCTCTATCGCTCTGTCCTTTCACCAAACCCACCCACCATCATTCTCTCTCTCTTTCTCACTGTTTTTCTTCCCCTCATTTTTGTCCTGAGGGAAGGGAAGGGGAGAGAAAAAAAGAAAAACATGGGGAGGCAGGTGTGGAGGATGCAGTGTGTGTGTGTGTGGGGGGGGGTCATCTGCCATTTCCAAGCTTATACAGTACCAACCTTGTTAACTAATCTGGTTGTGTGAGTGGGAGGAAGAGTGTGGTGGGATTTGGAAAGAATGCCAATATTTCAAATCTTTCTTATGTCTTACTAAAACATTAGCTCATTAAAAAACACCCTAACAGACAGTATTTGATCATTATTTTGTAAAAGTATCTGAGAAAAGATGTATTTTTAGCCATCTATTTCCTGCCGTCTTACCTTGGCTGCAGCTGAGCTCTATTGGATTTCCCCTTTTTTAAGCCTGAGAGTAGCCACTGGTGACCACTGCATTTGAGGGTGGCTAATGCTGGGTGAAGAGAGGAGCATACTGTATTAAGAAAGCACGCCCCACTGTTTCCCTCATCTGCTAGAATCATGGAATCGTGATTTCGACAAAAAGGTATATTTTTTTCCTCCATTTTCGCACATATTCAAGATGTGTCATCTTTATCAATATGAAATGTAAAACCACGGCGCCGAAGGGAGAAAACGGACATGTCGGACTGACAAGTTGGAACACAGTGATTTCGCCACTCAGGAGCAGCAGAAGGAGAAAGTGGCAATTGCCATCAATGACAGGTTGCATGCTTCTGTCGGCGCAGACCAAGTGTCACCGTTGTCAGGTAAAATCTCTTGCTTTTGCAAAAAGAAAAGAACTGCAATTTTCAGAAAGAGATTTTTTTTCTGAAATTGTAATACCGGGCTCTAAGCCTTCATGGTTCACTTAGTACATAAATAACAAGCTTTCACTTACATGCATTCCCTGCAAACACAGAAATTGAATCCTCTGTACAAAAGGGGTTTAAACCAGCAGCTTTACTGCATATATGACAGATGTGGCTCTGATATTACAGTAACCTGTAATCACAGCAGCGATCAGATGGACCGCAGACACACAAAGATAAACATAGTCCCTAAAAACCCTACAGATCTCAATACAATGTATGTTTTGGGTCAGGGGAAGGGGTAAATGATACCTCAAGTTAAATATATCAAAACTGTATAAAAAATAAATTTATGATTTGTCGAGTAAGACACCTGCGTATTTGACAAATTCCCACTATTTGCTTTGGACCAGGTGTCACTTTGAACAAGTCGAGGCATGTGAATGGGTTTGCTCTCTTGAATTCAATAAGTGGTGTCAGGCCTGGAAAGACTCATGTCATAGAGAAAATATCATAATGTAAATTTATTCTTTCTTCTTTTTCATATAATATTTAGGTGATACGTGATTTTTTTAAAGTTCTGTTTTACATATACTAGATATCTTGTTTTTAGCGTTTGGCTTGATTCTCAGAAGGATATATCTTAATGCGCTATTACAGTTTGTCTCTTACGGTGAATAAGTGTGTTCTGGTTCAACAAATAGCCTTCTGTCTCAGGAAGATCTTTCACTGTTGAACTCATTATAGTACAGCGGTATGTGGGTCAGGGCCAGGGAGAAACACAATGGACATGTGTTTATATGTATTTACACACACACACACACACACACACAGTTTCAGGAGGAATCCCAGACAATAGCTGCACCTCAGTTAAATGTCAAACAATCAACACATCATTTATTGATTAGCAGTAAAAGACAGCGTCCCAACCAATCCAAACTTATTCACAAGTTCTAATAGGATCCGCATTTCAACTTGATGGTCTGAATGCTGTTATAGTGACTTGTGCGAGTCCAATTCTCCCATTAAATTGTAGTTTTTTGGCGTGAAAATGTTCAAAGTTAACTAGCGATGATTTTTAATAATCCTGTCACGTGTGAGCGTTCAAGTGCAGAAGCACACAGAAAGACGGGCGCAGGCGGCCCTTTGAATTAAAATGCCTCATGCCTGCGTGAAGAGTGCGGTCGTTTGGTAGCTCAGCATTCAGTGTAGGCTCGCGTGAAAAAGTAAAGAAACAGTGGCGACACACATCAGAGTACAACCATTACCAGCTGTCTGGCTTTGGCTCTCGGAGGGCAGAAGTCATTCTCCATTTGCTGGATAACCTTCAGGCCGGCTCAATCAACTGTCAGTTGGGATGCTTTCTGAACAAACTCCGGCCCATTATCAGCCAGAATGGCCCGAACACAGGCAGCGGGTTAAATGTCAGATGCCTAAACAAATTGGTTTCACTCTTAACGTATCCTTGGACTTTGAGGGGCTCTGCATCTCCTGTTCTGTTACGTAGCTTTTAACAACAACACAAAACACTGCATATTTGTATGTTTCCTGAGGTTAATATGTGTGGAATGTGCGGTGCACAATGGTGCGATTTTTTTATTCATTATTATCATTATTATTATTTGGCACAGAGTGCGGGTCCTCTGCAGGCTAACGGTGCTGCGGTGGGACAATGGAGGCGGTTTTTCTTCAGTTTAATGAAAGCTTTGTTATTGTCAGGAGCTGGTTGGTTGCATTCATTCGCTGCCACGCGTGCAAACTGAAGGACAGTGTGGGTAAGTGGATGTTTGTGTGCTCTCATACTGAGATATTATAAAATGTGTCTGCCTTCCAATAAAAATAATAAACTAGGGCGCTTATACAAAAAAAAATAAAGTCAGGAGAGCATTAACTTTGTGCTTCAAACTCACAAAAGGTCACCTCTGAAGAATTGATATCAGTCATTTATAAAACCCTGATAACGCACACAAATACAAATAATTTAACCGCACACACTTAAATCCTCTGTCCATCACAAACGTACCCGTGAAAACAAACAAACATCACTTTCAACCCTTCCTCACTGAAAATACACTTTAATCCAACGAGCTGCCCAATCCTGTTAAATCCACTCATCCACTCAATGTCAAGTCCACCGTCTGTGCGTCCGTCTGGCTGGCTGACCCCGGGCCCCACCCACCTTGACCCTGACCCCCGTGACCGCAACTACCAACCCCCCAAAGCAGGGCCCCTCAGCTAGGGGCTACAATGGAGCTTCTCGACAAAAAGGGAACGACTTAAGGCCGTAAAGGTGAAATGATGCCCTGGGTTTTAATGTGAGCCAATGTCCAGCATCCTAAAAAAATAAGAAAATATAAAAAATGTAAACTAAGTAAAAATAAAATAAAAATGTTCATGCATTATACTGCCTACCCTCATTAATATATATGTGGGGGACAAAATAGTAGAAACAACAGCAGCACCACCATCTTCTTCCTCCCTAAAACAGTCCCAACAAAAGCTCATTGCAGGACGAATAGACTTCATTCCTTTTAGATTGAAGTACCTAATAAACTGGTCGCTGAGTGTACATCATCATTTTTAAATACCAAGTACCCGAAAAGTCAAATTACTAAGTTTAATGACCAAATAAGTCTCATTTCTAAAAGGATTTCCAGGGTTAATAGCGGCTTAAATGACCAGTAAAAACGGACACGTTTGTCAGAGTGGAGCTGACCCCGGCGTGTGACCCCCACCCAATTCCTAAAACACCGGCCCACCTTCTATCTCTGACCCCCACGGTAAAAAATGAGCAGTCAAACACTGGTCCTCCCTCCCTTCCTCCCCCCAGGTCTGGTCTGCCGTGGCCTTGCCTGGCCTGGCCCCGGTTGGCCTGGCCCTGTCCCAGGACTTGAACTTGAGACGTGACACAACAGCCGGCCCAGGCGTGGACGTATGAAAGAGAAGAATAGGGGCGGCTGACGGGGTCGCTTGCATATGAATCGCCGGGGCCATCGGAGAGGGGAGGGGTGGGGTTAGGAGGTTAAGGGTAAAGGTCAACCCCACCCCCCAAATGCGGTGTCCCAGGGTCTCGCGCAGACCGCTCCCTAACTGACGAGCAGACAAAGGAGATGAGGAGGGGGTCCGGGATGACACGGGCGCTGAGCGCTCGGACCCCTGCACCCCCCCCCCCCCCCCCCCTTCCCTCCCAAACACACCAGGAGGAAGGAGGGGAGAGTAGGGGGCTGGAAATTGAACACACACACACACACACACACACGCACACACACACACACACTCACACATATGCATGGATACACACACACAGGCAGATGCGCTATGCAAACACACTTAGGCTATGTGCCACAGCTGAGGGACAAAAACATTCGGACACACACACACACACACACACACACACACACACACACACACACACTTACTAAGTCCATTTCATCTGAAAGCACACACATACACAAACACATACATGCACACACAAACACACACTTTGGCTTCAACTCGCATGAATAAGCACACTGAGGACATTTGCATCAATATTTCCTCACGTCTAAATTCAAAAGCTAACATTTGTGCACACTGCGGTGATGAGCACTTCCCTCCGTGAGCATTGATTGTATTTGAATGGGAAACATCACCAACAGGCTCCTTGCACTTCTGTGAAGCTCACTGTCCGGTGAAATAAATGTAGCCTTTGGTGGTACAATAAAGCCCTATATATAATAAAAGTAGCACACACCTTAAGATAAACTAGATAAAGTATAAATGTATAAGTGTCCCCAACAGCCCCCACCAGAATGTGTCAGCTGATTAGACAAACTGCTCCTCAGCTGAGAGGTCACCAGGATCGATTCCATCTTACGGGTCATGTGTCCTTGGGCAACACACCAAATTTCTATCACGCCTGGCCTCTAATAAATGTTTGATTTTACAAGCCGAGGTGATTACGATTTACACGCCGGCCTGTATATAAATATATATATATATATAAATAATTATATATAAAAATGTAATCACCTCCCTAGCAGAAGGAGGAAATATATCAATTTAATGGAGATAGCTTGATGTAATGACTATATCTTCTGGGAGTGTGGTTATTGTGACCGTAGCCACTTCAAATGTAACATTCTTAATTCATGTGTTACATGACGCACATTACTATATCATAATACACCTTCCAGTTCAGAATAAACACTGCGTGAAAGCGCCAAATTATCACACCCGTAGTCGAGGAGCATCATTGAAGCGCTGTTACGCTGTTCGATTGTGCCGGTGTTTGACTTCTCTGGTAACGGATGACTGACAAGACCGTCCGCATGAGCTGCCATCCGGCCATGTTCTCTGACCCCGGCAAGGCTGGAGCCGCAGAGCTGCTAGCAGAATACAACCCTGTGTGTGTGTGTGTGTGTGTGTGTGTGTGTGTGTGTGTGTGTGTAACAGAACATGACGATGGTCATCGGTGATCCCTCACCGCCTCGGGCGAACACTAGCTAAATGCACCTCACTCAGTCAGCGAGACACTGACATGGATAGAGGCTTTGCATGCATGTGTGTGTGTGTGTGTGTGTGTGTGTGTGTGTGTGTGTGACATCCAGATAGCGATGTAGCTGTTGCGGCTCCAGCCACCATGTTGAAGCTAAGCTGCTGTGTTGTGTGCTATCACTGCTGCTGTGCTGCTGAGATAGATAGGAGGATTGCGGGTAGGCTGGGGCCCTTTCAACCCCCCCCCCCCCCCCCCCGAGAGCAGAAAGGGAGTGAGTGCTGGGCCCTAAATGGGGAATCTCCTTAGCTTGCACCCCCCGAGGGACACGGACACAGAGCCATTTTCTGGGAAAGAATCATGCCGCCAAGCGGACAGCGGATTTACCATATTCATACCACTCTTTAGAGGGAGGGGGAGGATCTTCACCTGTCCCATTTTGCCTGCTCTGACTGTGTGGCTGCACCAGCTCCTGCTAAAACCCCCAAGGGGAAACCATTAAGGAGAAGCTTGCTCGCTCACTCCCTAACGTCTCTCTCCTTTGCCCCCCCCCCCCCCCCCCCCCCCCCCCACCATCCCCCCTTATTTTTTTTTTCAAATGAAGTATGAAGCCTCTCTCCCATTCATTCCATATCCCCCGCTAATAAGGAAGGGTGGTTCAGGCAAGGCCAATGCTAAAAATCCGGCAATATCACCCGTCTCTGCGTAGAAGTGGGGGCCGTAAACAGGCGCGGGGCCCTGATGAAAGATGCGTGGCTGCTAAGAAGTACCGCCGGTATATTGCTGCTGCTGCCGCCAGCGTGGACAGAACAGCCCAGATTCATATCGATGGCTTTGATTGAAGCACCGGGAGAAATCCGCCGGAGGACGGTTTGTCAGGGATGTCAACGTGTGTGTGTGTGTGTGTGTGTGTGTGTGTGAGTGAGGATCGGGATCCTTCGAAAGATTTGTTTGGATACCTGCGTGGAATAAAGAGCTTGTGAGCGTGGTGTCACCGCACGCTTGTGTTCAAAATAGCTCGTCTGCGTGAATAAGTGCAACAGCGCCTTTGTGTGTGTGTGTGTGCGTGTGTGTGTGTGTAAACTATGCAGATCGAGGTAGCGAGTGTAAGAGAGAGGGGCAGGTGGGCTAACAGATTCATATACAATATGAAGAGGTGAAAGTGACGAGTCCAATCCTCCCCGCCGAGCAAAGAGAGAATGAGATTGAGATGCGGGAGGAGGAGAGAGAGCAGGGATGAAGAGGAGGAGGACGAGGAGGAGGGAGGGGTGTAGTACGACAGATTAATTTCATTTCTGGTCTGAGCACTCCTCTGCTGAAGGGAGAAAAAAAAACACAAAAAAACAGAGGATAATAAAAGAGGATAAAAAAAGAAGGAGGGGGGACGGTGATAAGCAGGGGAGCTGGGAGGAGAGTTTTTTCGCTCCTTTATCTGATGTAGTAAACGCGTGCGTACTGTATGGCGAGAGAGATTGGAGCCGCGGAGTGTGAAGACGATTATGTGTTCAGAACTGCTGTTGAGTGCGTCTGGCCTCTGTGCATCTGGGGGTTGGGGGGGCATGGCAACTTAACAGGCTGGCCAAGGCACTTTAAAGGATGTAGAGTGGCTGAGAACAAGTGTGAAGCCTACTCAAATATGTCCTATTTTAATGAAAACTATTCCACAAATTACCAACGTGTGGTTTCTTTCTATCCATCCCAACGACTTTCCTCAACAAAGACTTCCATGACAGGCACACTCAGCATCTCATGCAGGTCAGGCTGCTTTAGGTAGGTTTTTTTTACGGTTTTAACGGTTTGATAAATATCTCACATGCAGGGATTTAACATCCACATGGACTTTTACCACTGAGCCTTGAGTACGTTTAACGTCAAATACTTCAGTCGACTTTTGAAATCAAGACTTCTTGAATTGATTACTTGATTATCAATAAATAAAAGAATGTGTCTCCAGCCTCGTCTTTAAGTTTGTATTCAACATGATACCTTATTATTTCATTGAAACGTCCCCTTGGCAGTATTTTATGGATTATTTTAGTTCCATTTTTGCAGGCCAACCAGGAAGTTGCACTGGTTCCCTCGACAAAAAGCCAATGGGATTATTCCATTGCCAAGCTACCGTTAGGCCTTAAAGGAACAACGCCGCGGTCACATGACTTCAACGTTACTGCCCAGAGCTCAAGGCGGACCAGTTGCTATGACGCGCCTTGACGTCCCATTTAGCCACGTGTTAGCGAACGTTTTTTTTAAGATACGAAGAAGCTTATGAAGGAAAAGTTAAGATATGTAACGCTTGTGAACCACAGACATTATGTCAGACATATAAACAGTAACCCACTCAAAAAACCTACTGACTACAAGATGGGGGAACAGGAAGTGCAAAAATGCTGACTCATTTCCTGGTTTTACGGTTTTGAGACAGTCCAGAGAGAGACAGGAACCCCTCATGTGAAAGAACAATCAACCCCACCATGTCCTACGCAGGACTCCACTCTGCAGAGGTCTCACTCTGCAGAGGTCTCACTCTGGACGCTTGTTACGACATTGGTACAAAACTCTTTGGGTGCACAAAGAGGCCCTTTTCCTCTTTCCATCTGAGACCGGACGTTTTCACTGGCAAAAGATTTTACTGCCGTTAGAGACGTGTCGATTTGACACCGTGCCATCAGAATTGGGCCGGCTATCTTAGGACGAATAAGAGAATTACACCTTCGAACAGCTAAATGGACCCAGAAATGCAAGGTCCACAGCCAGCAGCGGCTTTTTTCTTTATTTTATTTGAGTGTGTTGTGGGATTTCTTTTTGCTTTAACTCACCGGGCACTCAAACTGGATTCATAGCGTGCATTAGATGCAGCAAGTACAGCGCATGCAGCACATCCAAGTACTTGTGTGGAATAGCTCGCTGTCTAGCAATGCTCTTAGTCTGTTTCTTTATGCTCGTGGAAATTGCACATCTACGGGAGAGCTTCCCCCCCTCTTTCCTTACTGCCGTGTGTTGACGGCAGAGGCAGTGGAAGAAAAAAAACTGTCAACGAAGCACAAGTACAAAAGAAAAAGAACAAGAAGAAAAAGAAAAAGAAAAAGAGATGTCCAAATGAATATTAAAAACACTTTAGTTTGTCCTATTTTTTGTTGTTGTCCGGTGGACGCTATCAATTAGGAGCAGCATCAGCTGTGCAGTCCGGCGAAAACACCTTCTGAAAGCCCTTGAGCTCGCGACAGCATGTGTGTGGGTGAAAATGAGTCACAGGAGTAAATGCATGTATGTATTTGAAAGCGTGTGTGTGTTGTTTGTGTGTAATGTGGGTAGGGGGTTAGTTAAGTACAGCGGAAGCACTAACCAGAGCACTCAGATTTATTAAAAAGGGCCGGACCCCAGCGCCTGTCCAACCCCTCCTTCCTCTCTCCGTCCTCTATTGTTGTCACTTTACTTCTGTCTCTATGCGTGCATACATACAACACCCCCCTCCCCACCCCTTTCTCAACCCATCCTGCATGATATTAAGTTTTTCACTAAAAACCATTCGCAGTCACCCCTGGTCCCTCCATAAGACTGAAGGGGGGGTTGGCCAGGGGGGTCAAGGGGGAGGAAGGACGTGGTGTTTCTGAGGTAAATGGGGAGCCCCGGGTCCCTCCTCCCCATCCATCCTCCCCTTTCCTTCACACACACCCTTTCTCTCCCCTCCACGTTCATTACCATAACCCCTGTCCGCTAAATTAAATTGGGAGGGTTTAAATCCCCCCCACCAACACAAAACAGTGCTGACCACCAGCCAAGGGGACAAAAGAGGTGGAAACCAATCTAACAAACCCCACTTTTGTCATCCGACTTTATTAGCTAAATGTATCAGCCGTCAGGGAAGGAGCACATTGTTGGCTGCGGGGATTCATATTGGCCTGGGAACACTCACGCACAAACACATGCAAAACAAGAAAAGGGGGGGGGGGCGCACAAAGGACACGCGTCGGCTCTCCGTGTGGTTTATTTGATACAAACTACGTTGGCGTGCATAAAACGTCCCTGTGGCGCAGCAAGATTACATTACTGTGGCGCACGTAAACATGCAGACACTCGGAGGGGAGAGTGTACTCACACAAGCCCACAGACGCACACACGCACACACGCACACACACACACACACACACACACACACACAAAACGCCACTCTGCTTATCCGCGGCCTTGTCATTTTAATCTCTATTTAAAAATAATAAATAAAAGTCTGACAGCTTTGAGACTGCGGACGCGCGCGTCGAGATGAGCTTACTCACACTTCCACAGGCAGGAGTTTTTGTTGTGTGTGTGTGGGGAGGGGGAGGGTGGGACGGGGGGGACGGGGGGTTTGAGATCACACGCCGGCTTCATTATGTCAGAGAGCTGTGAAGGAGGACAGGAGCTCTTCCTAAGCCACGCGCTCTCTATTCATGCAAGCAGGGGGAACAAGATCACTGCTCTTCAGGTTGGCACAAAAGACCAGCACTTCTATATCGCACACAGCAGCAGGCAGTGATGGACATTAGCTAACAGATAAGCACACACACACACACACACACACACACACACACACACACACACACACACACACCTGCCGCAGTACGACCTTCTATACAGCCACAGAATATGATAGTGTTCTTTAAATGTTTGAAATATATATATATATATATATATAGTTCCCTAAAAAGCAATATTTTCCTGATTAGAACTACAGTGCTTCTTAAATGTGGCTACATGAAATCAAAGTAATATCTGATATATATTTTCATGGACGCTGGACATACAGATGATGTGTGTGTGATCCTGGATCTGATTAAGAGAATTGGCCGACTCGTAACAGTGAAACTTGGTGAGTTAAATTCTTGGTTCTTCTTAAGCTGCGTTCAGGACGAGTACAGCGGAGTCAGAGTTCCTCCTCAATCGTCCATCGACCCCAACTTCACGAAAAAGTGGTGGTCTGACATCACTCAACAATGAACGCTATATATATTAGAGATTAATTATTACATTACATTACATGTCATTTAGCTTCCGCTTTTATCCAAAGTGACTTACAATAAGTGTAAGTATAAAAATTAGTTTGTGGCTGGATGGCACCTGAAACGCTTGGTCTGAAGTTAGAAAGTTCACTTGGGATAATTCTGCTTTCTGATGATGATACACTGTGAACACAAATCGGTGTTGAAATCATGATGCGTTCATGCACTATTATTATACTATGAGTATTGGGCGAGGGTCAATTATAAAGTTATTATAATGTGATCAATGTTACATTACATTTTCTTTCTTTTTTAGCTGAGGCTTTTATCCAAAGCGAGTTACATTCACACACCGTAGACACAGCTACGGGAGCAAGTGTCTTGCTCAAGGACACATCGACGAGGTCTAGCAGAGCCTGGAATCTTGTAAACTTGAAGAAGAAAAAAGTTAGTTAACGCTAACTCATATTATACTTTATACTAAATTATTATTTTTTTTAACAATAGAAATACCATCTTTTATTTCCTAATCAAATTAATTGTGTGTGTTTATCAATAAAGTTGACGATAACAAAGAAAAAGGATAACATTTAGAATCTTTGAGCCGTTTTGGTCAAAGGAGAAGAGTCTTGTACACCAGCTGCTATGACAAACAACAACAAAAACGATCTGTCTCATCCGATATGGCTCATTGATGATCAACAATCGGTATTGGCGGCAATAAAAACCCTGATCGGGAAATCTCTAAATTCCCTCTCTTTTTTGCACCCCTCTGACTTTGTCTACAGCGGGACGCCTAATCATTGTGCCTGATTAGAGGGTGAGCAGCCTTCAGGTCCGGCTCCCTCGCCCTCGCCCGACATGTCCTCTTTTCTTTCCAACCGGTGGCACGCCGGGGCCAAGGTGGGGCATTATAGGGATGGAGAGGAGTGCGAAGAGAAGGAATGCCAGCTATGAGACGAGTGAGACGGGCTTCTTTATGCCATTCATGTGCGCCGAGGAGAGGGCCTATCGACGGGCAGCTTGTCGGACAAAAGCACACTCAGTGCATTCGATTCCGGGCGGACATCGATGTTAAACCAAAAGGCTCCCCTGCTGTGCCCGGGAGTCATTATTTAGTCGAGGTGTAAAATGGACACTGGCCTACACACACACACAAGTACTAAGATGAGCCATCAGGGAAACACGTATGTTCACACACGCGCACACACACCAGGAATAAGTACTCAGTAAGTACACTGGCACTCATTTTTACACACACGAAAAATACCAGAAAGGTACTCACAAACAGCCACAAACACACACCAACACACACATCATTGCCGATTACAAACCCAAAGAGAGCGAGACACACAGGGAAGTCAAATATAGCCTGAGTACAGCCAATTTAGCCCCTAATGGTCTTTGTGACCATCAAGAGCACAAGACAAAGATGACTGTCCAATGGAAGGTGCACAAGTGTGTGTGTGTGTGTGTGTGTGTGTGTGTGTGTGTGTGTGTGTGGTTTCCTTAGATTCATTTTCCTCCTATATGTGTGTGTCTAATGGCCTATGAATGTTTCCACGGTAACAATGACAGTTTGAGCTGGTTGGCTGGATCGACATACGGACAGCAGCGGAGGGGAAGCAGAGTTCAGGTGGCCATATTTGGTTATTGGGGGGGGGGGGTATTCTTTATTTCATAGCCGCACAGCAGGTAGTGTCCGTGGTGGGAAATTACTTTTATCATACGTGTAGCAAAGACAAAAGGTTTCGCATGTGTGCATGTTCCCTGCTGCAATCACAGTGTGTGTGTGTGTGTGTGTGTGTGTGTGTGAGGGTAACATACAGAGAGTGTATGTGTAAAGAGGTCGATGAAATACATAGTAACCAATAAATTGACTAAATTTGCAGTAACCTCAAACTTCTAATGCAAGATTTGTTTTTAAAGGATGACGAGGATGTTTCTCTGTGAAGTGTGAACTCTGGGTCTGAATACTGTCAAGACGAAAGATGATAAAAAAAGATACTGAAAACTTTCCCACTTTAAAGTACTTACTGTATGACAAAGTGTGACGGTGCAGCAGGTGTGTGTGTGTGTGTGTGTGTGTGTGTGCGTGCAGAGCCCTGGGTGGGGGCGAGGCGGCTTAACACAATAAAGCATGTTGTATTGACATCTGTGTTGTGTCTATTGATTCCCCATTATGGAGCTAACAAACCCGCCTGGACGCTTTGTCATTCGCAATCACGTTAGCACCGGGAGTCACCGACAACACGGCCCATTTTAAAATCTGATCCATAAACGCACGCACGCACGCACGCACGCACGCACGCACGCACGCACGCACGCGTCCTCACTTTTCTCGCATTCCTACACATTCGCGCAGAACACACACACAAAGAACCCCTAATTCTCATGCAAACATATCAACAGTCCACACATCCACGCACACACACAGAAATGGAGTGTGGAGTAGTCAATGCTGGCTAATCAATAGCGGTGGAAGGTTAAAATCACTCACACAATGGGCCGCCATGAGCTTGCGGTTTTCCAGATGAACCGCACATGCCGGACAGATCCATAACAGACCTCACCGTGCAATTATCGTCCACCTGTGCTTCCAGCACGCACACACGCACACCAACATACACACACACACACACAAGTAACTATAAATGCATGGATTTTCGTTCTTCAACACATCTGCACACTGCTGCAGACGCACAACTGCACACGGACACGGTGCAGATTATGCACACCTCTTGCACACATGCTTTCCAACACGCGTTCATGCACACACGCCGATAATGTATGTATGCAATCCACACGTGCACAGACGCATGAACAAATGCTGCTCTGTCCTCAGCAGACTCCTTGCAACAAGCACAAATAAATCCAGATACACACCCCCTGCAGGCTCATACGCAAATACACACACACACACACACACACACACACACACACACACACAGCCAATTAATCCCAGCACCGGGGCCTTTTCTCAGACCCAGTTTGGTGTGGCCCAGACAACAAAATCCCCTCCTGGTCACACGCGAGGTGAAGATACTGGGTGGGAGAGGAGGTAGTTATCGAGTAGCACAGAGCACTTTGTGTGTGCGTGTGTGTGTGTGGTGGGGGGGGGGGGGGGGGGGTGGGGCGGCAGGAGGCTGGGCTTTTGAACAATGAAAGTTCCTCTGCTTGGTTATTAAACAATAGAACCATATATTGTTCCAGTCTCTCTCTGTGACGCTGTCGCCACGCTCATTTGGATGAAACAGTCACCAGATTGTTCTTTTTTTGTTTGTTTGTCCGGCTTGTTTTCCGTGTGGTATTTTTCATACCACCTGAATACATGTCTGTTACGAGGCTCTCTGTGTTCTTTCGTGACTTTTCCTCACTTGGCTACTGTGTAAAGAGGTAAACTAAGTAGAAAAGCAGACAGCAGGACAGAGCAGGTCGGACCAAAGGGAGCAAAATCCAACACAGTGCAGAAGAACTACAGCTCGGGTAAGAGGCCTCTCGGAGTAGCCGGCATAAATCCCCCCCCACCCCCTCCCTCAGCGACAGCCACAGGTCCCCTGTCCGCCGCGCAAAGAAAAAAGAGACACGGATCCGAGGCTCTAAAATGAGCGTCGGCCTCTCCAGCGGGTTCATCTGTGGGGGGGCAGCGCTTCGTCTCCCCTGCTGTCTCTGTCTGTTGCTGTTTCTCTTGTTGTTTGGTGGAGAAACGACTCACACCTCTCCGTTAGATATTCCTGAATGTTTAAACATGACTTAAAAAGCGAACGTATCAAGAAACAACAGGATAAATGAGCTCTTTTTTTCCCTGCATGCATCAGGAGTTAAAGTCAGAATGCTTGCAGTCATGGAGCAGCACAGTCAGCTGCTTTAATAACGGTGTCAATGTATTAAACAATTACAATGCCTTCTTATATTCTTGTTCTCGCTTATGTTCAGCGTTCCTAAACGTTGACACTTATTCACATCTACACACAGTGCTGATATTTCCATTAGAAGGAGTTTTTAAAACACAATTCTGACTGATGGGTTTCCTTTAGATGGTCGTAGCAAACAAAGCAACCAATGGTCAATGATCCGGTGACAATAAACAATCGGATGTAGAGAGAGATATATATTACTGAATTAAATGAAAAGATAAAACGTGCAAAGACAACATATTCTCCCTCCGATAACAAATCCGATCCGGTGACTGTTTCACTGCGGAGACGTGTCCGAAGGCCCAGCTGAGCTGAGGCCAGCAGTCTCGACGCCGTGGTGTTAAAGAGTCGAGCCGACAAAAAAACCCATAAGCCCTCGCTTTAGATCCACTGTAGGAGCACTGTCTGCTAGCGTCTGCTGTTTAAGACCTCTCTCTCTCCTCCTCCTCCTCCTCCTCCTCCTCCTCCACTGAACCTCACTCCCCTCATCTTACACTTTTGACACCCCCGTCTTTAAAAACGTACCCGGATATGTGCACACATACACACTTACAGGTGCAGGCAATCGTACAGATGCACACCTTGGTCAAAGGCGCAGATCAGAGAGAGACAGAGAATTGTGGGTAACAGACTTAGCTAAAGTGGCTTATGGGGCCCCGGCCAAATCACACCAGGCAAATCCAATTCAACAAGTTCCATGGGGAACGACAGAGAGAGACAGAGAGTTTGCATTTTACTGAAAAGGCTTTCGTGTCAAGTGAATACTTCACAGAAGTGAGAGAGAGAGAGAGAGAGAAAGAGAAACAGGGGGATTCTGACTTTCTTTCTTTCCAGACATCAAGGATGAAAGTCACAGGAAACGTAGAAGGGAGACAAAACAGACGGGGAGATGAGGGGATGATTGTTGGCCTTTGATCTCCTTGTGAGATTTATTCACGACGTGCGTATTGTGGCTGCTTTACCACACCAACAATGTCTAAATATTCTAAATATTTTGTTTTAAAGCATTCTTCGCTGCAGGAAAGACTCTCTGAGCTCATGTTGTGCACGGTCCATTGTGTGCAGCGTTCATTCAAAAGAGCGACCCTCCCGCCCAGTCATGAAGGGTTAGGGATTCTCTCCTGTGTTCATTAATTCAACTATCAACTCACTGTTCCTCCACCTGTTAGTTTGCTAACCGACACTTTCACCCTTCTCGTTCATCATTAATTATTCCTGTATGCACTTGCTCATTCCCCCCGACCCCCCCCAAACCACCACCACTACCATGTCAGAGCCTCCAGGAGCAGCTCTCATTAAAACCTGGACCGTGTTTCTCCTCCTGACATACTTAAGGTGATAACCTGAGTTATCTGAGCACGGCTCACACAACTAACCCCCCCCATCTGTTGTTTTGAAATGTGTGCCTGGATGGATGCAGTCGGATAGGAGACACAGAGGGACACAGGGGGGGGGGGCATCCCGCTCTAAACATGCAGGCCCCACTTCAGCCCACGCGTAAGGTTTGTGTTCCACAGGTGGACAGAAAAAAAACAAAAAGGAATATGCTGACGGAGGAATACACTTTCTTTTCGTGTGCATCCGGTGCTTTTTTTGGGTATAAACCCGTTACCGTGGGCTCTATTATAGTCATAATAATAATATCACAGATGAAGCCCTTTAGGAATATTACAGTAACATTATAGTGAGATGGAGAAAAAAACTCAAACATAACGAGCACTGCTGCCCTTTATTGACCACACTAAAGCAATATCAGAGTGATCACAGGGTATTAACGCGCAGCACAGAGGCCCGATAAGGTCGTTATGGTAACCAACTATTGATTAACAAACTCGCTGCGAGTCCTTGCAGTGATGGGCCAATTACAAGAATATTAGTTTCACCATGTATCATTCAAGATAGGGTCTCTTTTGTTTATAAACAATTATGTTCACTTTATTTTTGCAGAGATTTTAATTTCAATCATCTATTGAATGTTTTTTTTCCGCCTCCAGTAAAGACAAACTTTCTCCCTCAGCCAACTTTGCCTGTACGCCTGTTTTCTCAACGCGGCCCCGTGTTGGAGATCAATACGTGGTAATCGATAGCTGGACGTGAATATTCCAGCCCAACCTGGCCGAGGAGGACTGAAGGAGAGGAGAGGAGGAAAGGAAGCAGATGGGATGGATTGCCGGGAATGAAAGAGGAAAAAGACGAGGGGAGCGCGTGGGGCCTCTCCGTGTGACGGATGCTAATAAGCAGAATATTCATGCACCCCTTTTTGCTGCATTTTACATTTTGGATTGGAGTAAGTATCTTAATTGAACTCTCTGCCTTGTTAATGATAAATGCAGTTCATTTGTCTTTGTGGAGATGCAAAGGGAAAGATGGTAACAGGAGAAGAAAAAAGTGCTTTCGGGCTTAAAATATGAATTCTTCTGATTTTTCTTCAGATAATTGAACTTACGATGCACCTTTTACCTGAACAAGACAATCACAGGAAGAGCGTTGGTGATTTGGGGCAGAAGTTGATTTGAATTGCATACAAATCAAACAAATAATTTAAACACCGTGGCAGATTTAACAACAGAATGTGTTTCTTTCTCGAAGAAAGAATCAAATTCTGTGACAAAAATAACCTTAATAAATTGGAGGGGAAAAAAATGCTTGATGCCAGTTGTATGCTGTGTCACATTAAGTCAAATATAGAGAGGATTAAAATGTAAACGTGATCATGGGATTTATCCAAGTTTATTGGCCTGTTATTACATTTGATATAAAAGTCAGATAAGATGCTGTGTGTATAAACTGTAACTAAATCTACCGGGTTAGAAATTAAAAGAGATTAAGCTAAAGATTAAAAACGGTGTTCTTCTTTGTGTAGGTGCACAGTGGAGGTTTAAAGGAGTCTCTTACCGGGGCTGGACCGCGGAGCCAGCGAGGACTTGAGTCTCCAGGCGCTGAAGTCGGACGCTGTTCTCTGAAAGACGAAGGGGACCGGCAGGGGGACAAACATGGTCCTCTGTCGACCTGGGGGTCGTTGTTAGTTTGGGTTGTTTTTTCTTATGATTATTCGAGGCTCACTTTTCTTCTTTGCTCATCTGTCGTGCTCCCGTCGATCTTTGGCCAATTCTTCGTATGCTTTCCAGGTTTGTGGACAGCCGGTTGCGCGGGACGTTTGGGTTGTTTACAACAAAAACAAAAGAAAACAAGAGACTCGGTATTTGGCGTTCCCCCTCCGTGGATCTGGTCCGTGTCTGAATGTTGTTGTTTTGGTTTTAGATTTGTGCGGCTTCCAGACGGATATCACGGTTCCCCCCCACCCCCTGCCCCCCCCTTTTACTTGCGTCCTCTCGGAGTACACCAGTCCGACACACACGCGCGCGCGCGCGCGCGCACGCACACACTGCAAGGTGCGGGGCGCGCTGCTATACGCTTTGGGTTTACGACGTAAAGCCGTTATCCATGTACAGGCTAACACGGACTGCCCCCACGTGAACGCAGCGCAGTCGGTGCTCCGCGGCTCAGCCGCTCTCCACCGGACGTGTGTCCATTTATTGTGTCCCGGCGGCTGTGCGTAAAGACCTCTTCGGCCTGGGTCTGCTTTGGTTTGGGGTTTCTCGTCCCCGACCCTGGCGTGGAAAGTCTCAAACAAAAACCCACTGTCCAACCGGGTGAATCCTCCGGTACAGAGAAACGAGGGGTGGGGAAAAAAGAGGAGAACAACTGTCCGGGTAGAGTTGCTTCTGTAAATTATTTTTGGTTCTCGTAAAGATTTGGTTTAGTAGCTGCTGGTTTGGTGGAGAACACGCGCACGCGACGCGATAACGAAACGCGAGGCGATTATTTGGTTAAAAAAGATGGGAATAATCAAATCATAAAGTAAGGCTACGCGGGCACCTCCTGTCCGACTTTCGCTCCTCCCTCTCCTCCCCTCGCTGTTGCTCTCTCTCTCTCTCTCTCTCTCTCTCTCTCTCTCTCTCTCTCTCTCTCTCTCTCTCTCTCTCTCTCTCTCTCTCTCTCTCTCTCTCTCTCTCTCTCTCTCTCTCTCTCTCTCTCTCTCTCTCTCTCTCTCTCTCTCTCTCTCTCTCTCTCTCTCTCTCTCTCTCTCTCTCTCTCTCTCTCTCTCTCTCTCTCTCTCTCTCTCTCTCTCTACCGCGGGTCACTAATTACAGCAACAAATCGATAGATAAATAAATGAATAAATCCATATCAATAAGTACACCTGTCTGCTGCTTTCCTCCTCCAATGAAGCAGGAAAAAAAGAGGAGGGGGAGGGGGGAGGTAAGCGAGATGATACCACCTTTCTTTCTTTCTTTCTTTTTACGCTGTAGTGTCTTTTCTTTGGCTCTGCTTCGCCATCCACCGATGTCTCTCTCTCTCTCTCTCTCTCTCTCTCTCTCTTGAGCCGTTCTCTGTGCGTATCCTACGCGTGTGTGCGCGCGCGTATCTGCGTCCCCGTCCGTTTATTGTGGGAACCCCGGTGGTTTTCGGTCCTTCGCCGCGCAGCCTGAACGCACTCTGGCACCGCGAAGCGCTGCGTCCGGGGAGACAGACCGAGATACCCAGCCCCCCACTTTTTCCTTATTTCTTTACCCTGCTCCGCCCCCCCCCCTCCCCCCCCCCCCTCCCCCTTCTTCCTCCTCACCCCGACACATATGCACGTATAAGCACAACACAGCTCCACTTTTTCTTTATTTCTGCGCACATTTGAACATGAACGTTTCTGATCTGTATTAAAGTATGACATTTTTAGGCCCAGATACACACGTATGTGCAATATATTTCATAAAAGGGATTTACTCTCCGAGAGTCCATGTTTAAAAATGCACACACACACACACACACACACACACACACACACACACACACACACACACACACACACACACACACTCTCTCGCCCTCTCTCTGATTGCTGTGATCTCGTACAAGACGAGCACGGATCCGGCCAATTGAACCGCTGATTACTTCATTATAATGAAGCCAATAATCACATCATCGCTGGCCTCCGAAGAGATCAATCACCTCTTCACAATGTGCAGACATGAATTCAAAGAGGAGGGGGGGGACCTTTGATGTATATTTCAGCAGGTGGATCTCTCGCTCTCATATAGATTTACGTGGGTCTGGCTAACGCAAGGTCACCTGCAGCACTCAACTAATTTATTTCTCCCCTCACAGAGGTGAATAATCAAAAGCCTGCAAGAGCCACGGGTGTTAAATTAGTAATTATTGTTGGGGCTCGGGAAAGCTACATGCATAAAATGTGCGTACAATGTCAGTTGAGCTGAATCTAAATTGACTGTTTTTTCCTATTAAAGGGTCGGTGAGACTGTTGTAGTGGTGAGTGGCGCCTGCGTGTGTGTGTGTGTGTGTGTGTGTGTGTGTCTGTGTGTGTGTGTGTGTGTGTGTCCGACGGAAGGTTGCCTCCCGGCCAGTCTCCTCTCCGTGCTCCATCCACCCCGCTGTCAGACGCACGGCCCGATCTGCGCTCTGCATTTACACTCCAGATTATCGCCCACATGGATTTTTTTAAATAGAAAAATCTATAGGCTAAATATTGCAGTCAATAAACGAAAACAGAGCAAAGCACACACACACACACGCACACACACACACACACACGCACACACACTAACCTATAACACTCTGAGGTGGGACTGAGCTGTTAATAAGTTATCGATCAATTATGGCCCTCTTATATGGAAAGGCCTCGGGCTCTTTGCCCATGCTAATGTCTATGCGCGGGGAGAGAAAGGAGACGTCACAAAGCTTCCTGATCCACAGACTCTATATGATACTCTACTGCCACTACCACTACTACTAGTATATTACTACTACTACTACTACTACTAGTATATTACTACTACTACCACTACTACTAGTATATTACTACTACTACTACTACTACTACTAGTATATTACAACTACTACTACTACTACTAGTATATTACAACTACTACTACTAGTATATTACTACTACTACTAGTATATTACAACTACTACCACTACTACTAGTATATTACTACTACTACTACTACTAGTATATTACTACTACTACTACTAGTATATTACTACTACTACTACTAGTATATTACAACTACTACTACTAGTATATTACTACTACTACTACTACTACTAGTATATTACAACTACTACCACTACTACTAGTATATTACTACTACTACTACTACTAATATATTATAACTACTACTACTACTACTACTGCAGTTGATGGTATCATTACTAGTACTTAGTTAAACGTACATCATTAGATCCATTTCACTGCAGTGTTGTTTTTGTATATGTTCATATATATATATATATATGTATATATATATATATATATATATAAATATACTTTTGTATATACATATATATTTATATTTGTACATAGCTAAAATGTTGTCCTTGTTTGGTTTTTTAGTTTTTAGTTTATTTGTCTATCTCTGTGAGTCAAATTGTATGCGTACATGGCCAATAAAGCAGATTCTGATTCTGATGATAATCAATGTTGCGTCAAAGCCACAACTATTATTTAGAATGATATAGCCAGGCTACTGCAAATAATGCATGAAATACTACAGCTATTGTAAACTACTAAAATACTGCTGCCAATGATAGTTTACCATCACTACCACCACCACTCCATTACTAATACTATAACCACTTTTATAGTTTGTATTAATAATTATTCTCATATGAAAAGTGCTGCAATCCAGTGTGACTACTGCGGCCTATAGTCCAACTTCTCCTTCTCTTCTAAAACCACCTTTATGATTTGTTTATTTTTTCTACTTCATACTAATAATATGTATTTATACTAGTATTAATATTGTGACTAGTTGTGCGGCCTCTACTCCAACTCTCTGTTAGTGTTTCACTTGTATGAGGTGTTTCTACCATATAGTACTCTTAATGCTAATGCTGCTGCTACAGCACTGGTCCTTCTTCTCAAGCCTGGGTCCTATCATTCGGAGCATGTCCGTTACCCGCTGCAGCTTTTGATGTCATGTATGCACAGACACACGTCACCCCCCATACAAAAAATCCCACTCCTCATTGACAGATGACATCCGCGTGTCCAACGAGCGAGAGAGGGAGGAAAAAGAAAGGGAGCGAGAGAAGGAGGAGGAGCCGTATGAAGAAGCGACCGGTTGTCCCTCCAGAGCCCCCCTCTGCGCCCGAGGGGTCGAGCGCAGAGGAGCCCCGATCCAAACTCCTTCCAGACAAAAGCAATTATTTCTTGTAGAATATAGTGTGTTTTGTGCGTCCGTCGCGGGGTTGGGTGGGGAGGGGCGCGCGGATTTGAAGGAGAGGTGAAAAATATGGCGCACGGAGGGCCTCATCAATAGCAATATGTTCTTTTATCCTCCTGTTATATCTATCCTTTTATAACTTCTCCTCAACCTGCTGCGGTTGCTTTGTCTGACACCGTGGTCTTATGGGCCATGGCGGACTTCTGATCAGCTACACACACACACACACACACACACACACACACACACACACACACACAGAGACACACACACAGACACTCGCGCACACAGCTGTAGAAGAGGAGCCATAAATATATATATAAATCCACCCTTTAATCTTTCATCCCAAACCTGTTGTTTTCTATATCCAGCCCTGAAAATATGGTAAACTGTTATGATATTTAATTTAATATTTCATCGTCGGCGTAGAGACTTTCTTTAGGATTTATAATAAGATGATCGGTTTAACTGCAATCCACACACACACACACACACACACACACACACACACACACACACACACACACACACGCGCGCGCAGTCTCAAATTGAGACAGCTAACAAAAGCATAGAAAAAGAAAAAGTACATTTTTTAGGATAGTGTCTACAATATCTAAGTATATTTGTGAGTAGTATTGCATCAGTAGGCTTTACCATTTTTGAGAGAAAAAAAATTACATACTATATCTCAAGAAAACCCGACTCTAAGTGAATGCATCCTTTTCGGTACAGAAAGTCTATCGCAGAATTAGATCTTATTGCTCTCTATCTGTCTGCTCCTGCTGTGTGTGTGTGTGTGTGTGTGTGTGTGTGTGTGTGTGTGTGTGAGAGAGAGAGAGAGTTCATTGTTAAATGGCAGTGTCATGTTGACAAACGAGTTGGTTGAATTAAATTCTCCCTCATCAATAACAAGAGGGGGCCCAATCAATACCGGCTTACAATTATATCACCGCCTACCCCTCCGCTACCGCTGTAACCACACACACACACGCACGTACACACACACGCGCGCGCACACACCCCAAGAGATAGCGCGAGAGAGGGAAGAATCATTACCTCGCTGAAACATCGGGGCTTAATAGACACTAAAATATTCACTCACACACACACTGAAGAGAGTTATTACTTTGGTGTTAAATTGATTATTATAAACACACACATGTGGACGTACACTCATGAGCACACTGAACACTGAGGGGAATCATTCATGAGACAGTGACCCTAATAAACACACACACATTTTTAGCACCTGACATTTGATCTATTTTCAGCGTGTCTCTCTCTCTCTCATTCTCCGTCTATGAGTCTTTCCCTTTCCTCCCGCGGCCTGACTAAGTAATCAATGCTGACAGATTGTCAATAGGCCGGTCCGGGCCCTGCCAATACCTCTCCTACATATCCATTATTCCTCTTAAGGCCGCGGAGGACGAGCACAGAGGAGAGTAAAACACGACGCTGTCGATACGCCACCTTGATGCGATCATCGAGGAGGAATCGATGCTCCAGCTCACAGCGTGGAAATCGTTTGGCGAACACGCATCTTTCTCTGGCTGGACGTCTTCCTGTGTTTCTTATCTTCAAAAGCCGGGGGAAATTGTTTTCTTTTCTTCTCTTTTTTTTCCTTCTTCCGTGCATATTCTCTTTCATTGTTCGCATAATTTTATTTCGACTTTGAAAATTCCGGGAATTTCCCGGTGTTCGTGTTTCACACATGCTCTGCATCCTATTTCACCCTGGATTGGTTGTAATGGATTAAAGATGTATAACGTGAGATGTGAGGGAGGGTGGGGGTGAGTGCAATATTGCCCTTTTTTGTGCACACACACACACACACACACACACACACACACACAGATTTATGTACATGCTTAGCAGCACACGCATGCAAACGCACTTTAACAAGCAGGAAAGCACGGAAACACCGGACAGACACTCGTGCAAGATGTACATACAACGGCACCATAACATGCACGTGTAAACACACACACACACACACACACACACACACACACACACAGTCAATACTCGTGCTCAGAGAGGCCCAAACAGCTTAGCTTAGCACAAACGCAGCATCAAGGCTCGAGGTAATGCCAATGACATGGATGGAGCTTTCCAGCCCATGCAGCCTGGAGTGCGAGTGTGTGTGTGTGTGTGTGTGTGTGTGTGTGCGGCGTCCGTTACAGACGTGGGGGGGAGATGAGAGCCTTAAACACTGAGAGGATCAGACCCGACTCTCCCGGACACCATGGAATACGATCAAGAGGAAAGAGAGAGCGTGTGAGAGTGTGAGTGTGTGTGTGTGTGTGTGTGTGTGTACGAGAATGATAACAAGACATAACTGCAAAATAAATCGTACAAACTAACAATGTTTCAAATTTCGTCTTTCTTCAAGTATTCTGAGGCTGAAATAGGCTTTCATACAGCGTCGCTGAATATATTCAAAGTATACAAATATTATCCAAATCTTCCTGTCGAAAAGATTTTAACTTTTAATTATTTAATTATTTAATTATATCAATTATTATCTGACACAAAGATATATTACTGTTCATATTAAAAATGTATTTGCTAAGTTGTATTTGTTGTATGTGAGGCAAGGGGAGGTTTCTCCATTTAAAATAGATAGAGTACGAAAACAGCCAACGATTACTTAAGACTGTTTCTCTACCACACACACACATATATATATATATATATATATATATCATGGTGTGCATCTTATTCACACACACCTTATAATCCCTTTTCTTGTGGTACATAAACACCATCGACTCAAGTCTCAAATCTCTTTCCTCTGCATCTTTTTTCTCCATGTTTAACCTTGATCTGCTTCCCTCTTTCTCTGTCTGCCCTCACTCTCAAACACACAAACAAGCACGCACGCATGCATGCACAGACGCACACACACACGCACGCACTAGCACATGCACGCACACACACACATGGACACACACACACAAACACACACACGTTTGGTTCATGCTCGGCCCGCGTGGTGTTCATGGAGAGAAAGAGAGAGACAGACACACAGTATGTGTGTGTGTGTGTGTGTGTGTGTGTGTGTGTGGGGGGGGGGGGTAGATTTAGAAGCAGGGATCAATGAGAAATGTAGAAATCAATGCACTTAGCAGTGGGAAATCAATGGGGCCTAATCGGGATGCCAATGGCACAAGTCAAAACAATTAACAAGGAAGAAAAATGTTTAACAACCCGCTCTCCCCCCCCCCCCCCCCACCCCCAACCCAATGCCTACACAGAGACGGAAGGAGCGCAGGGAGGAGAGAAGTGGAGAGCGCTGCAGTAATGCCTATGGGTCAACAGAAAGAAATGCATTGACCTTGTAAACGGCCTGTCGGGTTGCGGGTTTGAATGCAGGTCCATCAGGAGAAGGAATTCAATTCAGAAGTAAAAAGCGCCAAAAGATGGACGTTTCAATCTTGCTCATTGAGGACGATAAGTTGCAAAAAACATACAGCTTGCAATCACAATCATCTAATCCACGACGGTAGCCGGCTATGTGCCGAAGATGCTTGGCGCTAAAATGAGAATTGCTGGTCCACCTTAACAGTCAGATTCTGGGCGGCTCCAGGAGTCCTTGCCCCCAACAACACAACTCCCACGCGCACCATCGAACACCTCCAACACCACGAGCTGGCAGTCAATTTATGCTCAAACCAGATTCAACACATCCAAAAATGATTTGACAAATAAATACTACGTATGTGGCATGTTTGTAGCTATTGTAAATATTGTATCATTTGTATTATTATTGGATGCCCAACACCTTTCAGGTGACTCGGCTACTGCATTATGTACAGTTGTTTGAATGTTGAGTCCCATTTCAAATAAACATAGGCCTTAAAGGTCGCTCTAAATAGTTTGCACATTTGAGAGAATGACATTTAAGCGACTGAACAGCTGCTTCCTCTATGAGGATGTCAACAGAAGGTGAAGGTTTTTGGCGGTGAGGATTTCGGGGGGAGTTATCGCCTCAACGCGCCGATGGAGATGAGGGGATTTGGGAAGCGTTGGGAGTGAGGAAGAGCGGGTTCGGAGAGGGAAGCGCTTTTTTCCGATGCCTCCTGCAACTCATAAAACCTGCCAATAAAAAAATGTATTTCGGAAAAGAATTGAGTGATGGAGATGACACAAATATACCCAGTGGCATGCTGGGAGAGAGACAGAGGGCAGATAGGTAGCGAGAGGAGAGCCATAGAAATATACAGAGGATCTGAAGGTATGGCAAGGCCGCATGCCGAAGGACTGCGGTCGGGTTTAGTGTGTGTGTGTGTAATGGGGAGGCGGCGGTGGGGTTGATCTGGGGCCAATCAATAGCGGCAGGGCTCTCTTACGACCCCTGAGTTCCTCCTGGCTTGGCTGGCAGGCTAGAAATCAATGGGCCGGGCCCATAACTCAGGATGGTGTGTGGATTAGTGAACTGTCAACTAATCAGAGAGTTACTGAATCTGACACCGCAGCTATTAACCTATCGATGTGACACTCAGCACTGACAAACGCTCACACACACATGGATGTATATATATATATATATATATATATATATATACATGAATATATATATATATGTATGTATTGAGGAACACAAAACACCTGAAAGCAGCTGTTGATATGCACAAGCACACATTTACTTTCTGGTTTGAGGTAGAGCAGATATGTTCATGGATAGAATGTGTAGTCACACTTCATGGTTAGAAGAATTCAAACGTACAGTCTGTTGACACGTAAAAACACAGGTGGACGTATGAGAGGTCGACATAATAACGATAGTTTAAAACAGGAAAATGTCGATTAGCCTGTCGATTGAACAGTTGCCTCCTGTATGTCTGTCAAATTAAAACAAAAGGTTTGGAATAAAGGAGAGTAAATTATCTATCAATAAATACAAATCTATCAATAAATACAATAACTCAATGAAGTCTTAATATTGTGCCATAGATACATCTGCATTACTCCTTAACAGTGGAAAAGTGCCTTTTGTGTCTCAGGAATTGACAAAGTGTCAAGACGTTGGAAACAACTTGATGTTTTTTAAAATATATATAAACGATTCTGGAGGGGGAAAAACCCCACAGTTGCCATCTTGGAAATAAAGATGTACTTCAAATGCAAAGAGCTCCATTCAGAACCCACGGGACAGGCATTGATCCCTATTCACAAGTCACGGCTCATTTACAGATCAATTAGAAATGGACCGCCATTTATATTTAAGTCCTGGACATTTCTGTGAGCTGATAAAAAGGAGCTATCTCCACATAATAAGTCAAGTTTAAGTGCAATACATCCCTGCTTTTTTTTTTTACCCACAATTTATATCCAGATTCCGCTGTGCTTCTTCAATATGTAGACTCTCTAATCTTTTGACATTCTCATGTTCCTCTAGTGTGGAACTACAGGCTTATTCTGTGTCAAGGGTGCTGGTTCGTTTTTACATTATTCTCTTCTTTTCTTCCGTCTTTTTCTACTTTTTTCTTTTTTAGGGGGGGGGCGAGCAAAAGGAGATTATTTTGGGGGGTATTTCCATTGAAACCGCTCTGAAATAACTTGACTTGGCATGTGCCTATACAAGGCTCCACAAAAGGCTCCAAGAATACT
This sequence comes from Cyclopterus lumpus, assembly GCF_009769545.1. NCBI lineage: Eukaryota > Metazoa > Chordata > Actinopteri > Perciformes > Cyclopteridae > Cyclopterus > Cyclopterus lumpus. The sequence continues at coordinate 2,713,147 of NC_046976.1, read as the reverse complement.
ATTCAGTAATGGGGTAAAGCAAGAGAAGAAGCAAGACAAAAAGCCTCTGTGTGTGTGTGTGTGTGTGTGTGTGTGTGTGTGTGTGTGTTACAAGAGCAACTAAAATGAGGGAGAGGAGAGAGAGAATGAAATCACCTGAGAGAAAATAAGACAGCTATCTGGAGGAGGAAAAAAGAGGAGGATGAATGCGCAACAAAGATTCCGGTGGAAACTAATTAAGTGTTGAGAAAAAGAGAAAAGCGCGCACTAGTTTGATATCCTACAAAAATAACACGATTTGTATTTGTTCATTAAAAGGAGAAATGTGTGAGAGATCTGGACAGATTTATTTAAAAAAAAAGGAACTAACATTGTCAGCAGAAGGTTACAGTGTTGACCTCTGTGTGTTGTGCAGCAGAGATATCCACTAGCATGTCCGTCCTGTAATACCACGAGTACCTGGGGAGGCGACAGAGAGTCACTGTGGCGTCCAGTCTGTCCTCAGTCCTCCACGAGAGGATGAAGACGAAGAGATGCCCCGAGGGCTCGTCAGTCACGATGAACGTCAGGGTGCGTGTACGTTTTGATACTTTATCTATTGGATCCTTAGTGGTGGCCAGATCTTAGACACTGCTGCTTTAAGCGACGGCCTTGTACAGATTTGTGTATTAATCACCGTCACACCATTAAGTTATAGGTCTGCTTTTTTGGGGTTGAGAAACATAACAGGGGTTTGATTGTGGCTTTGGATCCAACAGCCTCAGCGTGATGTAAGAAACAGGCTCAGCTGAAGCCATGCAGTCTGCAGTTAGGCAACTGTGATGCACAAAATGTCATTTCCAAAGAGAACTGGCACAAAGAAGAGAAGAGAAAACATAAGAGAAGCAAGGAGAGAATGCAAGACATGAAAAAAAAAAAAATAAGAGAGGGAAAGGCGGAGGGGAAGAGGAGAGGCCGCTGGGTGGGGGCAGGCTAGTTCACGCTGCTGTCTAACGATAAGAGCTGCATGGAGAAAGACAGAGAGGGAGACCAGGGCTAAAAGAAAGAGGAATGGAGGCAGGTTAAAGCATTACAGCCACCAAGAGAAAGGCGAGGGTGGAGGTGGGTGAGGAGGAGGGGTTTATGGGCCTCCCACACACTCTGGATTAGGAAACATATGCAGTGGAGTAGCGAGGGATTAGGGGGTGAAGGAGAGCTGGAAGGAGGAAAAAGAATTTTTTGGGGGGAGGAGAGGAGGGGTGAAGGGAGGGGAGGGCAACACAAGTGCTCGGCCAGGCTTATTTCCACCCCGCTTTCATCCTACATCCCCTCCTCTACCTTCCTCCTCCACCTCCTCCCACCCACTCACCTTCATCTTTGAACCTCTGGAATGACGAGATTGGTGTGCAAGGACTCGGAGGGGGGAGACAAGGGAGTGAGGCCGGCGCCTTCCTTTGATTGTGGTAATTTGCTGCGAACACAAGAAGCACATCGGGGGAAAATTGTTAGAATGAGTATAACCTTGAACTTAATTCCTTTTAGTTTCCATACAGCGTGAGCGGTGACTTGGGGTTTACCTGAATACTGAAGGAACAGGAAGAGGGAACAAAAAACAGGAAGAGGGAACAAAGCCGCTTGACTTTTAATCAAATGTATGTAAAAAGACAACTTACAACATCAAATTTTTATTTGTTCCTTAGTGGGAATTTCTGAGGGCCTCATATAGTACATCAACGTTTGGACACAGCGTGGCCCCCACTCTTGGCATGGATCAACTACAAAGAAGCCCAGGCTAAATATAACCCAAAATAACAGCTGGTGCATTGACATGTATTCTAAAGGAAATGGTGCCCATCGGCCCGTTCTGCAAAGCCTTTCCCTATGGAGGAAAAACGTCAAACACACTCACACTGCTTGCATTAAAATGTAAACTTAACAATGTAATGTAAAAAACAACTAAATATCCCCAAATGTTTCCTGCAGGCTACAACAGTAGCACACAAATCATTTATTTATTGGTACTTTAATCAAACTATTTAAACTGTGGCGTGCATTTAAAACAAACTGTACTCAGTCATATTTTACCGTTCCAATATTTGGACAAACATTACATTTTCGTATTGTGCCAAATAAATTCAAAAATTAGTTTCAGGGCCCCCTCCAAAATTCAGATTTAAATACTCTCGGAATAATCTCTTCCGGACATATTCTTCTCAAATATGTGATGCATGTCAAGGAACTTGCTGCAAAATGCTGCAATAGTATGAGTGTGTATTTATGTGTGTGTGTATGTGTGTATGGCTGCTGTACACAGGGGAGTCTGCAAAGTCTGTGTGCGTGTGTGTGTGTGTGCGTATGTGTGTATGTGCATATGTATGTGTGTGTGTGTGCGTGTGTGTGTGAGCTAATGTGTATGTGTGTTGAATGCTTGAGTGTGTATTTCTGCGTGTGTGTGTGTTTGGGCTGTTACAGAGGGTCATGAGTCAAGGTCAGGGGACAATTTGCCAGAAAATCCGGGGAGAGATGAAGGGATGGGGGGACAGCGGAGCAGACGGAGAGAGAAGAAGAAGTAGGAGAGAAGGAAGGAAGGACTGGAGGCAAAGTGATACTGAGAGGGACCTTGAGGCCGGTCGTCGGGGAAGAGGGAAACCTGCGACTGAAACTATCCACCAACCTGTCACTGGTCTGTTTTGACCGCAGTCTCCAACATTTTCTAATTTCAATAAACACACAGACAGCAGTCTTCTTCCCTTAAAATCATCAACATCTCCCTCCTGCCATCCTCTCTCCGTAGCTTGATGTACCACACTCACACACACACACACACCAGTGTTATATATCAAACACAATTGACACTAAATTTCGCTTGTCCACCAAATTTCTCCCTCCCTCTCTCAGCTCTCTCTCACACACACACACACACACACACACACACACACACACACACACACACACACACACACACACTCCTCGTCCAGAGAGGTCAACCTTCGGTGGATGAGGTCAGGTGTCTGGGATGAAGTTGACCTTTGACCTCAAGGGCACGGTCGCCCGCTTGCATCCTAACCAGCTGGACAGCGAGCCAGCCGTCTTTCTAATGCGGGTGGTGTATGTTTACATAGGAGCACATGTGCCCGCCTGCACTGTTGTGTGTGTTTTCATGATGTGTGTGAATGCCTAACGGCCTCACGCTTGTGAGTGTGCCTGTCACTGAGAAATGGGATTTACCTTCTCAGAGGGAAGGGGGTGATCGGGGCTGCTCGGTGACGCCTATAGTCACGGAGCACTACTGATCAGGCCTCAGGGTCATCCATTGACGAATCCCGTCTTTAGTCCTTCCTGCAAACGCTCATCACTGCTTGTCTTCTTCCTTATTTGCGGTTAATATCTCATTAACTGCTATTATCACCACACCGGTTGCCACGGCAACAGTTGGAGGGACAAGAGCTGACACCCCACCCAGCTCCGTAGCCGGCATCCTGCGGATCAGAAAGGCAATGACCAGATTATTGGAAATCAATCAGAGGGGAGTTACTGTTTCCCTGACCTCCCAAGCTTCATTTCCACTATTTACTGAGGAACGCATGGTCAAATGTCGACTATTGTGAGGTTTACACAGACGTCAATACATGCAACTTCGCAATGGATAATCGTGATTGCGGTTAATACATTTCGAGGTTCATAAATCAGACGTCAGTTCGGAAGCCGTTTGATGGCAGAAAAAAAAGTGAGTTACATGGATTAAAAAAATGTATTTGATTGTTTATTTTTTTGCTGACTGCACTATTTTCGACACGGTGAAACGTCAAGCAGGAATTAAAGAGATGCTCGTAGGTGTTATCAGTTCATTTGGGATGAATTCCTTTCATACTGCTGAGTAACACAGAGATGACAGTGAACCACGGGGGGGAGGAGGCTTTTCTTTTCTTATCAGTCACTGGACAGTCCTGATCCTTATTCTCCACGGAGTGATGGAGGAAATATTATTTAACAGCCTACAGTTTGAGCTTAGCTGCACAACTTCGCCGTCACAGCATTTTGATGATACGCAATCATTTCATAATAAATCTGCTGATGATGAGGTTCAGCTTTCATACTGATTAGCTACATGTGTACATCTATGGCGAGGAAGGTTCATTTAGGATGACATGTAACCCACCTCACTTATATACAATGTTATACTCATAAACAGCTGCAGATCCCCTATGTGGAGGATCTGTATATAATAAAGAAGTGCAAACTGTATTGTTGCTTCAATAATAATACATCCTCCATTGTTGAGCTTCAGCGCACTAGAGCAGACATCACATTTAGAATTATTCCATAATATCGAGATTATTATTATACATACCCTCTGAACCTGACACATGGCTGGCTCATGGGGGCATAAGCTAGCTCCTTGGTTAGCTTAGCACTTCCAGGGTTAACTGTGAGAAACAGGTTTGTAGAGCAGTGGAGCTCGGCTCTGTCTGGAGAGCGTTTGGTTTTGAGAAACGTAACACGTGACGTCAACGTAAAGAACGCGTCCATTAATTACAGCTGCAAACTACGGCAAACGGAACTACTTCCGCTAGCTTAGCATGAATAATGAGCTAACGGCTCATGTAATTTAGAAGGAGAGAGAAAGAAGAAGAAGAAAAAACGTTATTACTGAGTCATTAAATAGGAGCCGGGTCCGCCTGGCGTCTGCGGCTGACGAGTTGCGGTAATGGCGGAGAGGCCGGCTGACCTTTGACCCACAGGGGTCAAGGCGTCGGTGTCTGGGCTCGCGAGGCCGCCAGTGACAGACGTCCCCCGCAAATTGATGAAAAAGCCAATCGAGGCAGCAGCCGCCGTCCCCAGACCAGCCCACAATGGCCTCCGTTTAGTTTCACGGGTCCGTGTCGTCGGAGCTGGAGAATATATATTTCCAATTACCGATGTTTAAGGAGGTTGCGTTCATGTCGCTCGTATTTTCTAGTGTTTTTATAAACGCTAATAAATAATTCACCCCAACTGCACGTTCTCTCTCTTTTCTGTCCTCCTCCCACAGAGAATGAGGAAGGTATTAAGTGTCTTTCTTGAGATTCATAATAAAAGGAATCAACCTAAGAACGTGAAGTTTAAATATTAATTTCGTTGATGCGTTTCTCGAATGGAACGTTAAGAAATACATAAACTGCATGTAGCATCGGGGGAGGAGTGACCCCCCCAGATGTGGAATTGTGGTTATTATTCATCCATTCAAATGGAAGTCAAACTGTTTGGGTTTGGATGGGAAATCGATCGATGACAAATGGACTTTTGAAAGCTTTGGCAATTTCCAGGGAAAATAAGGGACATTTCTTTCTTCTCGAGAGGTCAGTCCTTTACTTTATTCACATAACGATATTACAATCTACACGTAAAGCCTAATCCATATTATTTAAATACATGTTCATTTATACACACACGCAAAAATGAAACGATTAAATATAATAGAATGCCATTGAAGCAACTTTCATGGTTGTCTTTTTATTTGGCGATTTCTAAAATGTATTTATTTCAGATAATTTATTCATGCATCTAATTTCGTTTACGTCCATTTTGTTCCTTTTAATAAAACATTATTATCTCCCATTTTATATATTTTTCATTGACAAATAATCCAATTACTTCCCGTTCTTCCGCCGCCTCGGCAAGAGGCCATTTACATTCAATGCATGAATCAAAACTTGACTCAAAATAAATACAAACACATGCAGAGTGGCACGCTACTATATGTTTCATTGGTATTTGGCATTTATAATTGTAAAAGATAGCTAAAATTACACGTGTGTGCCGACTGTGGCTGATTTGCATATAAGCAAAGTATTTAAATTCGTGGAATAAACACGAAGATTGGTGCTTTTTTGTTTATATTTGACACAAACAGCTGACATTATTACGTGCAAAACGAAAAATGATAACCGACTACAAATACATTTTAGAGAACAATAATTAATTTAAAAACAAAAGAAAAACTCAGTTTTAGAGATTTAAAAAAATAGTTTTCTTTTGTTTGCCAAAAGAATTTTGAGACCAGATAAATGTACACGACAAATATGCACTTCTGATTCCCAATAATTAATCTATATTCAGACCTGAAACAGAAAACGCCTCGTGGGGATTTCTTCATTTGACAACTGATTCCTCAAACATATGCATTCAAGGATTGGATACATCAAAGTATATCACAACAATTTACTGTATTTAATTCCACTTCCATACGTAAACGGCTCGTGATCCTCGTGGGTTAAAAAAAGGGTTGGTCGTAGTAATGAACAACAACAACAACAAAAATACCGGAAATAAATTCTGATGTAAAAAAGCTGAAGAAGGTTTGAACGGATCGAGGCTACGTATTAATTTTAATTTAAGGAGAGTTAGTTTGAAACATGCCCATCACCACTTGCCTAACGGGCGCGTGCAGACGTGCACACGTGCGTGGCGATGAGCTGATTATTGTGCAAAATGTATCGATCGTGAATTTAGCTGTATTAAAGGGATCAACGGTTTGTCTCCGTGCTGGGTTCCGATGGACAGCAGATTTTTGGACGGAGTGTGTTTACCCTTAAGATCGGGGGGGGGGGGGGGGGGAGGCATATATCCAATTGACCTGCGTGCACGCGCGCGTGCATGTGTGTGTGTTCACATCCCTGACCGATGGGATTTCCATTAATTGACCTGCAGCCTCGACATTTTGGGAAGGGAGAACCAAACACATGGAGAACATGGAAACAGAGAACATGGAGAGGGGAGGACTTTGTTTGGGTTCTTAAAGAGGAACAATCTAGAACATGAGTTCGTTTCCTCTCCTTTTTAGTGTGAGAAGAAGAAACGCTCGAAGCGAGAGAGAGAGAGAGAGAGAGAGAGAGAGAGAGAGAGAGAGAGAGAGAGAGAGAGAGAGAGAGAGTCTCTCTGGCTGGGGGGTTGTTGTCCCCCCTCCCTCCTTTTAATTGATTTCTCATAATTAACTCAGTGTGTCCATCGATTTCCCTGCGACCCCCCCCCCCCCCCCCCCCCCCCCCCCTCCTCACTATAACCGCCTCGAGATCGGCAACCTCATTATTCCCACATTAACCCGAATAATCCCCGAATAAGGACCGACCACATTCAATAACTATTAGGAGTCAGACAGCGCTAAATAAAGCAGTTTCCTTCAGGTAACCTGCGCGGGACCAGGGCTGCAGAGAACACCGGAGAAGAAGAAGGAGGAGAAGAAGAAGAAGAAGAAGAAGAAGAAGAAGAAGAAGAAGAAGAAGAAGAAGAAGAAGAAGAAGAAGAAGAAGAGGTTGAGGTTTAAGAGTCCTTTATTCCACTATCGCAAGAAACAGCAAGAACACTCTACACCTTCATTGAAAAACAAGTAAATAAAACAAACAAACATACGACCAAATAACAAACAAACAAACAAAAAAATATATATATATATAACCAAAGAAAAAAAAAGCAAACAAAAATAAACAACTCCAATATTCAAAAATGTACCAGCAGCTCACCACTAGTACCCACTGAGCATAGCATGCTCCCAGTAGTCCATTTATCCCTAAACACCTGTACATTGTCCACAGCCTGGTAGTAGGCGTGTTCCACCCTGAGTCGGGCTTTCAGCAGTCCCTTTAGAACCCTCACCGGATCCTCACTGCCGGCTCCCCTTGCCCGATTCTTCCGTGTCAACCAGATGGCTAACTTGGCAGAACCAGACACAAAGTTCACCAGTGAGTGGACAGCCTTCTTATTTGTGCAATATTTCGGCCCAAAAATAAACAAAGTGAAAGAAAAGTCCTCTCCAAGACCCCGAAACCATCCCTTCAAAAGCTCAAAAAGGCCTGAGAGCCGAGGACACTGAACAAACAGGTGTTCCAGGGTTTCCGCCTCACAGCAGAAAAAACACTCCTCCCCAATGTGTGGATCCAGGTGTGCCCGGTATCTATTCGTGGCTATAGCCCCGTGCACTACCCTCCACTGGAGGTCTGCCGTCCGCTTCTCAATAGGAAGTTTGTACAAGCACCTCCAGCTGCCTTTTGGGGACGAAGCTGGGCCAAGGTACTCGATCCACCTCGACTCCTTCAACCCCGCCAGAGAGCGCAAGTTCACAACCTTAACACACACTTCATAGATGGCTTTCTTTCCTACCGCCTGAAACTTGCCCAGACGAGGGGTTGCGAACGTCAGCAGCATATTCTCCCCCTCCTGCCAGTCCCCCACAGCTGGGGCAATGAGCAGGGTGGGGGGGGTGTACTCCATCCCTTCATCCCACCGGTCAGACAAAGCACGACTTCCTGCAGCAGCTCTTAGGTGCCGCGGCAGTGCGGCACAGACCTCCTCCACCATCCTGTCAGTCAGCCTGACAGACGTGATGTTAGCGTTCTGCCTGAAGGTGGCCATGCCTGAGGCTGTTGATGACATCTTCACCAAGTGTCCCATCTTAGTGCAACCGGCTTCTCTCAGCCGCGTTCGCATACTGGCAGACTGCAGTGTTTGAGTGCTTATGAAACTGTTGAAGAACAAAGGTTCCTCCAGCAGCCACACGCCCGGAGTCTCATCCGCTTCACGTGAGATGTTAAGAACATGCCAGGCCTGCAGAACAGAGCTGTAAAACGGCGTTAGACCGGACAGGTCCACTACTTCAGGCTGTAAGAGAAAAAGCTGTTTGTCATACCCCAACCGCCCGGCTCTTCTCAGTAGCAGTCGAGCAGCATCTATCCAGCTGGGGCCACAGCCATAGAGCAGCCTCTGTGTAGTCCGAAGTCTGAAAGAGGCAATCTTAGACTGGATATCGATGAGACCCTGCCCCCCCTCTGCCACTGGCAGATAGAGAGCTGCCGCACGAACCCAGTGCCGGCCAGACCAGAAGAAGTCCACGACAGACTTCTGTATCTCTGTCATGAGGCCACTTGGTGGTGTCAGCGCAATGAGCCTGTGCCAAAGAGTCGAGGCAACCAAATTATTAGCAACCAGAACCCTTCCCCTATATGACAGCTGGGGCAGTAACCATCTCCACCTAGAGAACCGAGCACACACCTTCTCCTTCACTCCCACCCAGTTCCTTTTCTGATACTCCTCAGAGCCTAAAAACACACCCAACACCTTTAGTCCCTCTTTCCCCCACTGGAGCCCTGCAGGCAGGTGAGGCACAATCTGCTGTCTCCACTGTCCCACCAACAAAGCTTCAGATTTTTCCCAGTTCACCCGTGCAGATGAAGCCTTCTCATAAAGAGACAGAGTATCCCTCAGACAGTGAACATCTCCCTGGTCCCTGATGAAGATGTTTACATCATCAGCATACGCAGACACAGCGAGGGGACAACAAAGACTGGAAGACCCAGGCAGTGAAAACCCAGCGAGTCGACTTCTCAACCTGCACAACAGTGGCTCAAAAGCAAGGCTGTACAGCTGCCCTGAGATAGGACAACCCTGCCTTATCCCCCGCCGTACAGGGATCGGTCGACTCAGCCCAGCTCCCATCTTCACCATACATTCAGCACCCTTATACAACAAACCCACCCAAGCCACAAACCCCTCACCAAGCCCAAAAGCCCTAAGTGCAGAGAACAGGTAAGTGTGGTTAACCCTGTCAAAAGCCTTCTCTTGATCCAGTGAAACAATGCCAACATCTACATCATGGGATTTACACACATCAAGCACATCACGCATTAGAAAAATATTGTCCATGACTGTTCTCTCTGGGATACAGTATGTTTGGTCACTGTCTACAACTACTTCCAGGTAGTCTCTTAGTCTGTTGGACAAGGCTCTGGAAAGCACCTTATAGTCTGTACAAAGCAGGGCCACTGGTCTCCAGTTCTTAAGAAGAGCCAAGTCGCCCTTCTTGGGCAGCAAGGAGAGGACCGCCCTCTGGCAGGAAACAGGTAGTGATCCTGTTTGAAAACATTCCACCAACACACAATGTAAGTCAGAACCAACGCTGTCCCAGAATTGTTTAAAGAAGTCTGTGGAGAGGCCGTCAATTCCCGGAGTCTTTCCTGAAGACATCTGCTTCACTGCAGCCGTCAGCTCCTCCAGGGTCAGCTCTCCATCCAGCGCCGTCCTCTCTGAAGGACTGAGCTGTGGAAGACCCTCCAGGAGCTCCTTACGGCTCTCCTCACAGCATTGCTCTTCCCCAAACAGAGAAGCGTAGAAATCCACAGCATGGGTTCTCATCTCTCCTTGGTCAGTGGTTACCCTGCCTCCTGGGAGCTTCAGGCAGGCCATTCGCTTCCTTTGCGCCGTCGATTTCTCCAGATTGAAAAAAAACGAAGTTGGGGCATCCATGTCCTTCAGTTGGAGAAAACGGGACCTAACTAGGGCTCCCTTCACCCTCTCATGCAGGAAGGAGCTCAACTCCGACCTCCTCTCCTTCAGCAGTCGACCTGCACCGGGATCCGGGTCTCTCTGGAAGCCTTCCTCGATGCTCTTTATGTTGGCTTCCAGGTCTTTGACAGCAGACTTAATTCTCGTGGTGGTGTTTGCGGTGTACTGCTGGCAGAACACACGGATTTGTGCTTTCCCGACATCCCACCATTGCTTCAGAGAATTGAAACGAACTTTTTCAGTTCTCCACTGCTGCCACAGAACCCTAAAACTCTGACAAAAAGTGTTATCCTGCAGCAGTTTATCATTGAAATGCCAGTAAGAATGAACCCTTTCACCTGGTGAGGTCATCAGAACTAGACTGACGAGGTGGTGATCGGTGAACCCAACTGGACTAATGGTGCTGTTTTTGATCCTAGAACTGAGACTATGTGAGATGTAGATTCGGTCCAGCCTGGCTGCGCTTATCCTGTTGTTGGTGACCCTAACCCAAGTGTACTGCCTATTTTGTGGGTGTTTTACTCTCCATGTATCCAACAGATCCAACTGTGTGATGACATGATGGAGACTCTGAGCTGACTGTGGGTGTGGCTCCCCACTGTTCCTATCTATAGCGAAGTCTAAAGTGCAGTTAAAATCCCCTCCGATGATCAGCTGCTCCTGCTGGCAGCTCTGCAGCTCGCTTTGCAGCATCGTAAATAAGCGGGCTCTCTCTGGCCCCTGATTAGGTGCATATATGTTGGCAAAGCAGTAGACCGAGCCCTCTATCTCTGCCCTCACCAACAGCAAGCGACCCTTCACCACCTCTGTGACGGACAGAACTGCGGCATTAGCCGCTGTTCTGAACAGCACAGCTACCCCGGCACTGAGATTGGTGCCGTGGCTCAGGGTGCAGGAGCCCTCCCACCATAATCCCCAGTCCACTTCATCTGCTGGAGTGGTGTGAGTTTCCTGCAAAAAGAGGACGTCTAACCTTTTTTGATTAACAACTTCCATTACTAACGCCCTTTTTTTCCCATCCCTCCCCCCATTTATGTTTAGAGACCCTAAATTAAAGCTCTGCATAGGAAGGTGAGAGGATAGAAAGGAAACAAGACAATACAAAGAAACAGAAGGAAAAAACCAGTGTGACACATGATCATAAACTGTTTACTTTGCGTTTTTTAACCTTTCTCGCCCCCTTCCTTCCTACCGTGACTTTCCTCAGTAATGTGATGTGCTTCTTCAGACGAAACCTCTTCCGCTCGCTTAAGAGATCCAGCCCCACCTGTCTCTGCACCACCCCGGCAGACCGGATGAACTTCTCGATATCACTGAAGTAGTCGCCCACATTGGCAGATTTATTGAAGGTTTCATCTAAGAACGCATCTATCTCTTCTAGCGAATACAGGTCTGCGGCTTTAGTGCCTGTTTCAGAGCCCGATCCAGAATCTGAACCGCTCTGGTACTCCATGTCCTCAGCCTCACAGGACAGCTGGCTGTTGGACACAGCTCCTCCACCCTGTCCTTCCTCTGAGGCTCTGCTCTGACCTCCAGCCGCAGAACCTGGAGCTGCCTCTTCACAGCCTGCCTGTGATGGTGCTGTGGTACCATCTGCAGTGAGGTTCTCAACCACAGGAGACACGCTCTGATCTTTCTTGTCCACATTATTATTATAATTATTATCATCAACGGATGCACCACTAACTGGACCAACTACAGCCCCAACTACAGGACCCGCTAAGTCAGCGAGGTCCACCCCAACAACAGGACCCGCTGAGTCAGCGAGGTCCACCCCAACAACAGGACCCGCTACGTCAGCGAGGTCCACCCCAACAACAGGACCCGCTGAGTCAGCGAGGTCCACCCCAACAACAGGACCCGCTACGTCAGCGAGGTCCACCCCAACAACAGGACCCGCTACGTCAGCGAGGTCCACCCCAACAACAGGACCCGCTACGTCAGCGAGGTCCACCCCAACAACAGGACCCGCTACGTCAGCGAGGTCCACCGCATCAACGGCGGGGCCGGCCGCGAGAGCAGCCGCAGCCGCACCAGCGGAACCCGCCGCGTCCGCGGCGACTGCCGCAGCGATCGCCGCGTCCGCGGCCAGGGCTTCCGCACTCTTCTGCTGCTTATGCGGACACGAGTAGCGCTTGTGACCCACGTCTCCACACTCAAAACACTTGATCTGCCCCGAGCTCGCATACACCATGTACGACCCGTCCAGGTGCTTCACCCGGAACGACACCTCCAGGGTCTGAGTCGGCGAGTCCAGAAACATAAAAGCCTGCCGTCTCAGAGACAGCACGTGCCTCAGTTTGGGGTCCTTACAGCCCAAACTAATCGTTTTAAATCCGCTCGCGAACTTCCCAAACCTGCGCAGTTCAACCTCCAACAGCTCGTTCGGTATGAACGGCGGAACACCGGAGACGGTGACCCGCGTGGTGGGCACTGAGAGCGGGGACACCTGCACAAAACTGCCCCGAATAAACACTCCTCTTTCCACCAGCTGGTGGACACAAGCCTCGCTCTTCATGAATACGACCACCGCCTTGTTCATCCTCGAGGCGAAGGAAAGGTTGTCGTGTCCGACCTGCTCCCCGACAGCCAGCAGCACCTCCTCCACCGACACGCTGCTGTCCGGCGGAACGACCCGGGCTCCCTGCCGGAGGGTCGGGCGTGACGTCTCAGAGGACGCCATCCCCCCCACACACAATCCCCCAAGAACACACTACTACCTGCTCTGTACCTCACCCGATCATGCGCGAAGACGGAAAACACACAAGAAAAACCCCAAAGCAGTGAACTTCCACTCCAACTCCACACCACGCTCACTCACACAACCGGAAACGGAAGGAGAAGAAGAAGGAGAAGGAGAAGAAGAAGAAGGAGAAGGAGAAGAAGGAGGAGGAGAAGAAGAAGAAGAAGAAGAAGAAGAAGAAGAAGAAGAAGAAGAAGAAGAAGAAGAAGAAGAAGAAGAAGCACCTCTCTGTGACGTCATTCACCTCTCCTAATGAGCTCCATTACAGAGCGGCCTCCTCTGTAAACCTGCTTCATGCCATCCTCTCCTTACAGTACAATGGTTTGAATGTTTTTGCAGCATTCTGAGGGATGCCAAGGACAATGAACTCAACCTAGAAGCATGTTGCTGAGTGTATCTTATTTCTGCTTTGATGTCTCAGGACGTCAACGTGTTGTCAGATTAAAGGAAATGAGCTTGTGTTGCCGTTGAATAATGTGTGTTGCCTCTGAAAAATACAGGAATCAAGTCAATTAAATTATTGACCTTTGAAACAGTTGCATTCATTTATCTGTTCTGGAGCTTCTTATTATACTACTCAGGAGATGGAGTTTACACAGTTTAAATGGGACACTGCTGAGATGCACTGTAACTTATATACTGGACATGTATGTACAAAACGTTTTCTGTGTAGGAAAAAAAAAATCAGAACACTTTTCTAGAAAACAAAAAATAAACAGAATTTAGCAGAGAGCAGGATAGAATAGAATAGAAAAAAATGAAGAGTAGAAGAAACACATGAAACTTGGAACAAAGCAGAGTGAGGAAGAGTGTAACTGAAGAAGAGATAATAGAGGACAGAAAGCAGAAAGAGAGTGTGCGGATGGAGGGAGGGAGGTGGGTTGTTGGTCACGGGGGTTAAAAGAAGGAGGCGTTTAAAGCTTGTGAATTAAACGCTGTGAGGCCCTGTGTCCTCGGCACGTGCACCGGGCCTCAAGAAGAAAAGGAGCGCCGGCCCATCTGGCTTTTAGGCAGGAAGAAAAGGGGGAGAGAAGGGGGGGGGGGGGGTATAAAAGAGAGAGAACAATGTGGCTCAATAGAGGGACCGTGGCATTAACACAGCCAGGCGTTTTTTAGGGTGCTTGATTCCTTGGTCACCAAAAAATAATTGTAAGGAATGTGTGCTCTGAAGGGGGGGGGGGGGACCAAATGGTTTGGAAAAAATAAGTATTTTTTTTTTGTTTGTGTGTGAAAGAAAGAAATCGCTTTGATGAACTGTATCATGTAAAATCATGTGTGTGTGTGACGTGTGTCTGTTTGTATGTATGTGTGTGTGTGTGTGTGTGTGTGTATGTGTGTGTGTGTGAGAAGGTGGGTAAGTATTCAGTGACAGGGTCAATAAAACACACTCACCTTTAATCTATGCGTGTCCTTCAGGAGATTTTTCTATACCTTCACAGTCTCACACACACACACAAACGCACACGCACACACCTCACTTCTCCTGCGCTCGGCATCTTAGCTGTTTCCATGGCAATAGTTGAGACTGCAACCAGAAAAGGGGGTGTGTGTGTGGACAGCAGCAGCAGCAGGTGATGAGGCTCAGCTCATGGCAGACAGTGCTTCAGCATCTTGGAAAGTGATTTCTTTCCCATCTAATAAGTTATATTAAGGTCATAGAAGGAACGCCCCCTCCCCCCCAAATGTAACCATCAAAACAGCTGGTAAAAAAAGAAAGGACAAAAAAGAGGAAGCTGAAAGTGAAAAAGGATCGTTCACAAATCACAAAGTGCAGAACCTTTTTGTAATTTAGCTCATTTGCAACATTTGTAGTTCTATTTGAATGAATTGAAGATACTTAAACAATTAAAACATGCACTAATAATAATAGCAGCCGAGCGACGACAGGAAACGACATGCAGCAAACCAAAGACCACCACGGCAGCCCCCTACTGACCTGCAGGAGGGGGAACATGAACCCGCTGTATTCAGGCACAACGCAGGACCCCAGAGCAGATAGATGGTAACTCCTGAATGTAAATGCATTCTGTTGTTTAACGTGCACTTCCTGTCTTCAGTTGGTGCCCTGTGAATAAGCAAGAACACAGACAAAAGAAAACCACAAAGGAACAGATTTGAACGCATGTTTTCTGCAGTGACGTGTCTTGGGGCACATTTCTGAGTCATTTCACCAAGACTTGAGTGTGTTTTTCTAAATGGCGGTCCATGTCACCAAAAACACTATAGCCTACTAAATATGTGATATACATATACTAAACTACACTAAAAGTGAACGTGTTTCCGTCTTAGAGATGAACCTATGCAGTTAAAAAATGATGTTGTGGGTAAATCTAAAAAACCTGAGGTCTCCAACTAAAGGTGACGTTAGGTAGTTATTAGCTGATAGAGCGATGCTACGGGAACTTAGAAAATAAATCCTATTTCAAAAGGCTGTATGGTTATGTTGTTGTGGACTTTTCTGTAATATTTAGAAATAGTGGTATTAAAGTCACAGTGAAATGGAATATTTGAGCGGATTTTTTAAATCAAATCCTCCGTATTTGATTGGACCACTAAAACAGTGGGCGGGCGATACACCACCTTTGTCACTTAGTTGCATAATTGTTGGTTGAAGTGGGTTGGTACTAGCTGACTAAGCACACATTATATTATTATTATATATTATATACATTATTATTTTGGAAGCATGCTTGAATTTGATGTAAAAATACGAGGAAATATATTTTTGGGGGTATTGTTTTGCACAGACCCCGCCCCCCCCTGTTTCAGAAACTTCTCGCTCACTTTAATATCAATACGGAAATGAAAAGCCGTAAAGCAGCAGGCAGCGCTGAAGGGTGTCACGGATTTACACGATCATTTACGTTAAAACATTGGGGGGGGGGGGGGTCCACACGAGGACGGAGCTCCACAGGGCCGACGACGTAATGACGTACGGTGTGTTCATGCCACAGTCTGGGTGGAAGGCGTCCACAGCAGACGTCCCTTCACCCCACGGGTCCGACACAATAGACTCCGTAGTTGAGTTGTGTTGAGTTGTGTTTCCTTCGACTGCCTCCGAGACTCGGCTGTGAACGGGGGCCGACGGACTCACGCGTGCAGCAGCTTCACGCCCAGACGGCTGCGGCCGCAGGGCTTCGAGCGCCACCTCGTGGCCGGATGGCCGACCTGCCACCGCTTCGACGAGGCCGCGTTCAACGAAGGTCTTCTTCCTCACCGTCCTGGCCGTGGCCTTGATCAAGTAAGCCAAGCGGCACCCCCACAGACCACCCCCACCCCTGCACACGCACACACACAGTTCACAAGGCTGCTTTAATAATACATATATTTTATTATATATAATTATTTAAATGAATGTTCTGGAGGAGGTGGATTTAATTCATTTCATTTAAGAAGATCCTCAAAAACCTTCCATCGCCAGTTACAATTCCCCAAATAGTGAGCCGGCTATTCAAATTGCTCATTTTGTCTAACCGAGAGTCAAACAATGTTTTTATGTCAGAAGACATAGCAGCAAATGTTGAGCATTACTTTTATTAAAAATATATATTTTTTGATATCCCTATTTATGTGAATTAATAAATACTTATTTTCACTGCAGTCTAACAATGTTTGAGCTACATTCACCACATCCTCACCCCCTAAATGGTGAGTATGAAGTGTGATGAAGAGGATTTCATATTTCAGTTTGGTTGTATTTAAATGTATTAGATTATTTATTAAAGGGGAGACACTACATGAATAGGGTAAAACTACAACAACCAATAGATATCACCACAAGACGTCCCTGGTTGATTACTTACATTATTTTTTTTTATATGCAAATGAGACATCTAATGGTAACTTTTGGTGAATTAAGGATTGCAATCTACAGACACAAAACAGACACCTGAATGTGTATTTTAGTATGTTTTCTTTCCAACAGTCTGAAATAAGACGCGTTATGGAAGCTAAATCTCACAATTGTGCACGGAAAAAATGTTTTTACCTAAAATAAAAAATATATACAGGATAATGGCTGCCCACAAGCGACCGGTTCTCCTCGCTCGTCTACTCGTTTTGTGGGGTTTCGTTTGAATGGCGTGAGAAACGTGCATTTGTATTTGCGGCCTGCCACAAAGTTCCCTGAAACCAACACGGTAACAGCAACCCCCCGAAATGTGTCTGGAATCAGTGTCCCGATCCAGCGGCCCGAGCTGCACAGGAAGCGTTTGATAACCCTGCAGTGGGTAATGCAAGATGCCGGAGAGGAGGAGGGGGGCAGCGCTGAGAGATTGGCTTTGCACGGACGCCTTGTGACTTTGAGATCCTATTTGGTCCACTGGCTTAAAATCTAGAAAAAAAAAAGGAAATCTTGGAACTAAGGTGCTTTTGACCAGATAAGTCGAGCTGGATGCGAATTTGTATTCTGAGCCACAGTCTGAGAGAAATGTTTCACTTCTCTAAACACAGACGTGTTCCTCTGGTACGTCTAACAGAGTGGAACCAATCAAATACCATCGTCTTGCAATTCATTTCACCTTCTTGGGAAGATTGTTTTGGTTTTACAATTGTCTGGTTTTTATCATAGTATCATTATACACTTCAGAAAATGTCCTTCACACTTCTCAACAAATAGGACATTTATTGTTTTGTATAAATAAGTGATTTTTGTTTAATTGCAGCATTGTCTGTTCTGAACGGGACGGTGAGATCTCTCTGCATGTGTCCTGGAGCTGCTGTGTCGTCGTCCTCTTCTTCTTCTTCTTCTTCTTCTTCTTCACGACGCGACGAAGAGCGGCGGTTTTCGGCCCCGTCGAGGAGAGAAGGAGGGCAAAGGATCCCGGCTCCCCTCCAGCAGGTTTAATTAAACACAACATAGCCGTGAACACAAGAAGACGGTTCTCACAGTGGGTCGATTGCGGGACACGTGTGATATTTGTACACATTTGATGATGCTTTTATGTGACATCTCTCTAAGAAAAGACCCACGATTCAACAGACACCTTTTGTTTTTCTTTCTTTCTTTCTTTCTGGCTTTTTAAATGAACCTATGAATTAAATAACGCTACAATATTCTCCTCCAGCATTACTGTAAATGTGATGTTCATTGAGAGAAAATATACTCACAATAAATATATATATATATATATATATATATATATATATATATATATATAAATATAATATATATATATACCTGTCACCACTTTGTCTAGCGCAGCTCGGCAAAAAAATCTTCTTTATTAAAGTGTACCTTTGAAATAAAAATAAATAAATAGAAAATCTGGACTTGAATCAAGCTGATGTTCCACTGCTTCGTATATGATTACGAAACACACACACACACACACACACACACACACACACACACACACACACACACACAGAAGAAGAGAGAGACACAGATGGAGGAGGAGAGAAAGAGACAGCGACCACATACAACACCATTCATTATTAACACACACAATATAGCCGGACTGGACACCGCTCCCACCCCCACACACACACACACCATTAACGCACACACACACACACACGCACACACACACACACACACACACACACACACACACACACACACAGGGAGAGGACGAGAGAGCCCTTCAAGACCCTCCCCCTGACCCCGCGACCTAGGCACCATGGCAACCCTCTGACCCATCGCCGTTGCTGTGGTAACAACCTTGGAGCATGTCTGACCACTGCCCCCCTCCCTTCCCTCCTTCTTCAACACACACACACACCCACGCACACACACACACACGCACACACCCACACACACACACCCTGCTCCACACCGAGCCGAGGCAAACCGATCGATATTCTATCACACAGAACAGTGGAGCGAGAGAGAGGAGGCCACGGGCCAGCCAGATTACTGGGAGGAGGGGTGGGGGTGGGGGGCTAGTGGTTGACAAAAAGAGAGCCGGTGTGTGTGCGTGCACTCACACGTGTGTGTGTGTGTGTGTCAGAGGAAACGAAAAGGGTTTTAGGGATGGTAGGGGATGGATGTGTCTGTATGTGTGTGTGTGTGTGTGTGTGTGTGTGTTTGGGAGGTGTGCAAAAAGGGGTTTTAGCGTGGGGGTGTAATCGGGTAGGAGATTGAGAGAAGGTGTGTGTGTGTGTGTGTGTGTGTGTGTGTGTGTGTGATTTGGAGGAAAGAGGTGCAGGTAGGAGGGGGCTGAGAGTGTAAATGGGTAGAAGATTGAGGGAAGATGTGTGTGTGTGTGTCAGAGTGAAGGTGGTTTAGTGTGGTTGTTATGGCGGATAAGAAAGGGAGTGTGTGTGCGTGTGAGTGAGTGAGCATTATTATGAGCCGTGGCGCTGTAAGGCATGTCCTTTTTTTTATTATTCCAACACACGTTTGTCAGTGAGTTCCCGGCTGTGTGTGTGTGTGTGTGTGTGCGTCCTCATCAATTGAATACTTCTATCCGAAGGGTCACACACTCGAGGGTGCCCGGCCCACGCGGGCTGATGGGATGTTACTTACATCCCACACGAGAGAGGAGAGCGAGCACAAAGGACCAGCAGGCTGACGTGTTACATGTTACATTAAACACAACGCACGCGGGTTAGAAACCGCTTCAGCGTGAGCGGGGGTCAAGCGGTTGGACAGACGTACACCAACATCAATACCACGATAGCTTTAACATGGGTAAGGCGTTAGATTACTGCGTATGCCTGCGTACAGATTTATGGTGCACGTAAGTAGCAAAAGGGTTCTGGAAGGACAACTTTGTGTTTAAGATGTACCCAGAAATAAATCACACTCATTATTTCAAATAAAAAAGACACAAAAAGTAATTAAAGAGAGCATTTAATGTGTATTGTATCATCAATTGTTGTCAAATTATGAATATTTACAAAAAGGTTTCTTTTGGAAATACTAATGTAAGACATGTGTCATATGACACGTGTATACATTAGTATTTCCCAAAGAAACCAATGTTATTATTTATATCAATTTATGTTTTTACATTATTGTTGTTGCTGGGAATGAAGGGGTTGTAACTAATACATAGTATTACAGTATTGTGGAATATGTTTATGTTGAATAAATAATAATAAAGTGTTTCTACTGTTATTGCTCAATGTGGACAACTTCAAAAGTATTTACAATAATTTAACATCAGCGTGTTACCCCTTTGTTTCCTGTACTTCTGCCCTTGTTACATATTTCATTGGTATAGTTTTAGGAAAATATGCACACTTATAACCCGGTATACTGCACTTTTTTTTTAACACAATTTTTTCCCTAATGGGGAAATAAAATAGATTGTTTTATTGTTGTTTAATCGTGCCTAAAGTGAATACACATTTTCTATGAATTACAAAGAGCGGAACACAATGTGTCTGTGTGTGGGAGACAAGTGGTGAGCTGCATAATGTTAATGAACAACTAGAAATCATAAAACAGAAAGGAACAGAGGGGAGGAAAACAAGGAAATCACAAAGGAGGTGACCTATATCCTTGGGTTAGAAGGCTGTGAGTGTGTGTGTGTGTGTGTGTCAAGTGGGCTGGAGCACTCATTTGCTCTGTGAGCCTTGTAATAGTATTCATGAAACACCATTCACACACACACACACACACACACACACACACACACACACACACACACACACACACCAAGTCCCATTCTGTTGATGAGCTGAAAAAAAAAATATATACAATACTGAAATTAATTTACAAATCGTCTTATTCAGAAGGGGAAAAGGTTGATGATAAGCTGCATTCAGCATAACAGAAAATATAAATAATGAATACAGTTTAAATAATTGAAACAATAACAAACTCAATATGGTTGTGGAACGATATGGCATGCAAGACTACTGTTTTTTTATTAAACTTAAAATAATAAAATGCATCGCCTTTTGTGCACGGACAGTGTTTTGCTGGGTGGATGTCGACAGATTATCAAACTAGTCAAATATTCAGTTATCAAGACAAAAACAAAACTCTCATAGTTGGTAAACTTCATCAAAACAACAATTAATATTTTACAAAGATTGATTGCTCCATGAGTGACGACCCGTGTTGTTCCATCCCACCGAGCGCTGCAGGGAAGCTAACATCACACTGGTTCCTTCCACAAAAAGCCAATGGGTTATTTTTGACATTGGATTTTGAAATATTGCCAAACATAATCTCTCTATCAAACACAACAAGTTTATGATAGTTCAACGTTTGTTCAGCAACATAATGTTCACTAATAAACACCACTTTCATGATTTCTTTAATCGCAAAAAGTAAGGAGCTAACGTTAGCAGCCATAAAGGAACTCTACGAGTCACGCGACTTCACGTCTCCACCACGAAGCAGGAGGAGGACGTCTCGTCGTCTCATTTAGACTCTTTTTGTATCGATATCGCAGAACCCAACGTTCAAATCTCTTCTTTATTTCAGACATCTAACCAAAAATACACAAAAGACACACATTGACTTTGAGACGAGGTAACCGGAAGAGCTAAATCGTTGACTCAGCTCTTGTTTTTAGGACTCGTTCCTGCAGCGCAGTAGTTAACTCAAAGACACATTTCTAAATACTGGCAAAAATTCTGTTTTGTAATATACAATGCTGACTATATGTACAATGACCCACACGTGTATCATATATACTTTGTCAAAAATATCCCTGAACTCTGGAGATTTATTTTGCACGGTGAACTCAATTTTCTGATAATTCAGAAATCGGTCTGGTTCGTCTGTGGAGGACACAAAGTCTAACTTTGGTGCCAGTTGAGCAAAGAGGGAAGAGGTGGTTTCAAAATGATTTTACAGTTATTGAGAAAAAAAACACATAATTCCTGCCTCGTTTCTGCTCACTCGGGCCTACGTTTTGGTGGAAAAGTGGTCACACACGTGACACATTTGCTATGGAATTTAGACTCTAGATGGCGGCTGTAGCTCTGAAAACACGTTGAAAGATTGCGTGAGAACACATGCACATGGTCCATTGGAAAAGGGTTTAATTCATACTAGTACGGTTGAGAAGTATGATTGAAAGCTAACTGTGCATCCGATGCCACGTTTGATGGTTACTTTCTAAGGAATCTGAAAGTGTACATTTGTAGAAATTTCTCGCTAGTCGGCTATTCATGGTAGAGCTACAAGTTGACCCTGACCCTACTGTCAGTAGGGTCAGGGTCAACTTGTAGCGGCATTGTTTCTATGGCGCTAGGCGACGATGGTTATCCACTACGATACGTGAAGATGTCCTCTGTGTGTCTTTACCCATCTCATGGTCCTGGTGCTTCTGTTTGTCATCTCAAGTTTCACCTTCCCCCGAAGGCCGAGGGCTTTAATTCCTCCGGAGACGAGCTGTTCATGTGAGAGAAGCAGCGCTCTCATGCCAACAGAAAACACTCTGACTGACTGAGTCACGGAGAGGGGAAAAGCAAACACATTACTGTTAACTCGGTTTATGTCTCTGCTATCAGAATATCGTCAAATAGCACTTTAAAGGCGTGATATGTGGACAGAATTAGACTTTTAACTAACATCACCAACGGGAAGTGAGGAGGCTAAAGTGTTCACGTTCTGCCAGCACGCTAACCAGCTAGCATCGGCCCGTCTCCCGTCCTGTAATACCACGGGTACCTGGAGAGGCGATAGTGAGTCCCTGTAGCGTCCAGTCTGTCCTCAGTCCTCCACGAGAGTGGCACCGGGGGTCTGATGCCGGGAGACCGCCCAGACCTTCTGACGGATCAGCAAACTTTCTGTTGCTGCCTGTCAGACTCAGTGCTCGGCGTTCTCGACAGTAGCACTTTTGATCATATTGCATGTTCTTTTTTCGTCCGTGGCCCATGATGTCAGGTTCTTTTTTTTTTATAGCACTTTTATGACTTTTTGTCCATGTTGGCTTAAAGGTTTTAGATCCAAAGTCCAATCTTTAGCAGCTGCTCTGGAGCTTTTGATCGTCTCACACGATCTTCATCAGCAGAATTAATTTCAAACTTTTACGCGTAAATGGACAAGAAGTCCTTTTAAGCAGCTATAATGGATATCTTTTTTAGAATAACAATGTGAGTCAGCAGCTTTACAGAAATGTATTGTGAGTTTCAGCTCATTGTTGAGCTGGTTTTGGTTCACTCTCACTGCTTATATAGCGTGGTTTTCAATAGAACACTCTAAAAAGCCACTGTACATTGATTGCTCAACACCATTACATTACATTACATTTAGCTGACGCTTTTATCCAAAGCGACTTACAATAAGTGCATTAAACCGTGAGTCCAAACTCAGAACAACAAGAATCAAGTGAGTACAATTTCTTCAATAAAGTTAAACTACAAAGTACTATCAGTAAGAGACATTTAAGTGCTACTAAAGTGTTAAACTACAAAGTGCTATCAGTAAGAGACATTTAAGTGCTACTAAAGTGCTACTACGGCTTTACCTTCCCTATTCAAGGTATAGTCAAAAAGATGTGTCTTTATTTTGTAGAGACTTTCTGCTGTCCTGATGTCAATGGGGAGCTCATTCCACCAATGAGGAGCCAGCACAGCAAACAGTCGTGATTTTGTTGAGTGTTTAGCTCGAAGTGAAGGAGCTACAAGCCGATTGGCAGAAGCCGAGAGCTACCAGAACACCAAATAGTAGACAGACGCACTCAGAGAGTAGCTGGTGAAGATGCATTTATCCCGTAAAGAGACTCAGGAGTTGCTTGAGAGCTAAAACAAGAATTCATTTTGGACCGACGTTAATCAGATGGACACAAACACAACTCCAAACCAATGATGTTGCCTTGTAACGTTGGGATATAAATTTGCCATGTCAACTGAAAAGCTGATGGTATGTTGTGTTAACAACTTGTTTCTGCTGCCCCCAAGAGGTCAAAGGTTGAACTGTAAGATTTAGGTTCTAAGAAATAAGAACATCTACATTTTTACGACAGCTGAGCAAATTCTATCTGCCGAGGAAGATCATGTGATGTAAAACTAAATGCTTAGGTGGCAAAAAAAGAAGTCATTGTAGCATCCGAAACAAAGAAGGCTCTTCGTGTTCTCACAGTATCATTTCTGCTAACATGACGGCATGTCACATGTCAACACTTCCTCTGACTTGTTGAAAGCCCTCACGTAGAAAACAGATGACTTGCTATCAATAAGAGTCACACAGCATTTATTTCCACACAAAAACAAACTGGAGACCAAGCTGAAAAAGAGAGATTCTTCTATTTTATTTCATTTTCTTTCTTTATTTTTGACTGCTGTTTGGCAAGTTAAGGTACAGTGCCTTATTCCACATTTCCACTGATTTAAATAATGAAATCGGAGAGAAATCACAGAAAGATTGTATTTTTATTCTTTTTCAACAGGGGGGAGGTTGGGGAGAGGGAATAGAGGTGGGGCGGATAAGGGGGAGGGCGGGTGGTACAAACACGGAGGAGGGTTTGCAAGCTGTTCACAAACAGACAAATGGGCAGATAGACGGGGGGGGGGGGGGGAGAGGAGAGAGACAGTGTGTCATGTCCCAATGAAAACAAGCAGCTTCAAAACCACTCCCAACTTAAAAAAAACTATTCACAAACTATTTTTTTTTTTTTTTTAATAACACCGTCAATTAGAAAACAACAACAACACCGGCAGAAAAGAACTCATGTGGAGGGAGACAGACGGAAAGGTAGTATTCCGACGAAGTGACCTTTTTTTCCACCCCTTTGAGGGCGTGAGTGAGTGCTGAAGTTTTATGGTGAGATGGATGTATGGATAGGGAGTGGTGGGAGGGGGAGGAGGGAGAGCGGCAGTAGAAGATTGGCAGTGAGTACATAGAAGTAGAAAGAGAGAAGAAGTCGGAGGTAAGGAAGGAAGTCAAGTCGTAGTTGGCGGATGGCAGAAAATGGCAGTGAGTTAGGAGCTGTATCTGGGTGGCAGGCTCTGGCAGTAAAAAGACCACTGAATAAAGAACCCTGTTCACTGGAATCGGCAGACGGGAGTCGAGACGCTGCCACGTCGTTGTTCTGCTCGGCAAGAGACATCGCGGTGGAACAGTCGGGTTCTGTCTTGGGTTCTCTGTCGGGGTCGGCAGTGTAGTTTGAGTACGCGACTGCGTGTGAAGGTCGGCTGCGGCTGACAGCGCGGTAATAGCTGTTGACACGACAGTGGCAGACTGGTGCTGTAGACTTTGGATAGAACAAAATAAAAAGGGGGAAGGAAACAGAGGACAGGGAAGAGTTACAACCCCCTCCCCCGCATCCTCTCTTCCTCTGTCGTTGGTCCTCACGTGTGATTCTTTTTGTTTTGTTTGTTTCTTTGTGGGGCATGAGGATGGAGAGGAGGATGAGCAGGACGTTACCTTCTTGTACAGTTAGAGCATGTTGATGTGAGAGGAGGGATGGGTGGATGGGTGGATGGGCGGAGAGAAGGAAAAGAGAGGGGAGAGGGAGACAGAGAAGAGGGGGTGAGTTCAGGGGTGAGAAGGAAATGATGCTTTGATAATTTAGTAGTACGTCTCTTTTTCCACCCAGCCTGCAGAGATGTAGAGAGAAACAGGGAAACAAGGGGAAAGAGAGAGAAGAGTTATCAAATTATTTGGTCTATTGGTTGACATTAGAGCAACATTATTATTTAAAATGAGGAGGGCCTGGGGGAGATTTTCCGGCCCAATGTCCTTAAAAGTTGTAATCCTTTTTTCCCATTACATTTGCAATTTATTCTTATCACCCTGTAAACATTTGTACTGGCATGAAATCAAAGTTGGTTTAATATTACGTAATACGATATGCTACTAGGGATGTCAGTGGTTCACTGATTAACCAACGGGAACAGTTTTGACCCTCTTGTCTATTGTTAATTGAACAGCTCACTTGGTTTCCATGGTAACCAAGTGAGCTGTCCAGCCAGGACGCACTGCGGTGCGCTGCGTGCTGAAGGAGTTTGCTCAGTGCGGCTGAAATAGTACACGTACACAAGTATGTGTTGGAGTGAATGTGTGTGTTATCTGACCTCCGGGGTTTCGGCGAAGGATGAGTTTTCGGATCTCATCGTAAACAAATATGAGGAAACTGTATGGGAACGCACAGAACCACCAGCTGGGCCTAAGGGAGGAGGAGGAGGAGGGAATGATGGAGGGGAGAGCAGTCAGTAATAAAGAACACAAAACTCATTCGTCTTCGATTTCAGGTCAAAATAATGGCATCGCATGACAATTAATTCATGAACACTGAAAGTGAACATGGAGGTCTGCACATCATGGCACTGTGATGATGTGTGGAAGCGGTACTTACTTGAGCGGGTACATCCGTAGTGCCACGTCCATGCCGGGGCAGTAGGAGAGGAAAGCAGCCAGAGCCGTTTCCTCGAACAGGCCAAAGATCAAAATCTTATTCCTGCGAGACAATAAGTGCAGAAAGAGAAGTTAGTTACAGTTGCTATCTTAATCTGCCTTTGGATCATACAATGGCTTCAAAGTGGATTTCCTCCAGGCAGCACCAGTATGCTTGTGTGCCTGGACTGTAAATGCTGTACGCAGAACAGAGCAGCTAAGGGAGAGGACAGACGGGTCAAGAGCCAGACAAGAGGGACCCAGGGGAAAGGGGAACAAACGGGCCCATAAATTGGGGCTATAAATTAAAGGTGTCAGTAAAACATGTCTCTCTAGTGACGCTCAGTGGCAGCTGTGGGAAACTGCTTTCTTCTTGTGCAACTTTCATGTTTACACCTGCTTTTGTCTACTGTACGTCAGAGAAATAGTATCAAAGTAAAGGTGGAGCGTGCATCGATCTTGTGAGAGGCTTGTGCACGTGACAGCGTCACATTTAGGCACTAATGGGGTCCTGGGCTGAGCGGTAACCAGTGTAAGCGCACGCATCCTTCTGCGTGTTGATACGGTTGGTGGGTGTAGTTCGGTAGAGAGAGAAAATAGTTCCTACATTGCACTGTTCACAACAAGGTCTGTTGATTATCTTGAGTAAACAGGTCACGATGTCTCAAAAGAGACATTGCTGTTGAGTTTTCTATTTCCATCATGTTGTAGAGAACAGACATCTCCGACACTCTCTTAAAGACAAGGCACGATGGGGCGTTTCTGAATGCAACAAAATGAGGTGAGCTGAAGTTTGGTTTGTACGTATTTTGACTTACTTCATGCCCTGCTGGAACACAGAGTTACGCCTGGTCTTGCAGATGATGACATCTGCCCACTGTACCACCACAATGCTGACGAAGAATGCCGTGTGGCACGTGAACTCCACAATCTTGCGTTGCTCATAGGTCTGGACAGAGAAAGAGGAAGGCAGGCACAAAAACCCTAATCAGATGGACACTTTTCTATACATTACTTGTCATTTAGCTGACGCTTTTATCCGACTTACAATCATGTTACATTCATACACTGTAGACAGAGCTACAGGGAACAACTCAGGGTTAAGTGTCTTGCTCAAGGACACATCGACTAGGGCGGGGATTGAACCACCAACCCCCTGATTGAAAGACAGAGCTGCTAACCACTGACCCACAGTCGCCGCTATACATTTATGTTCATGTTTGTGTTTTTGATCATTCAAAGATTCCTGTTGGTGAAGGAAATATTCAGCCGAACACTGATACTCTGTGGGATCACTCGTACCCATTGCTGCCCGTAGCTGTCCTCCAGGTCATTGTTGGAGCGATCGTCCCAGTTGAGCCGGATGCCGACAAGCACGGCCGGCAGAAAACCGTTTTCAGCCATGATGACGAAGTAGGCGAAGAACCCGCCGAGAGCTTGGATCATACCTGCAGAGGCAGAGTTCGACACCTGTTATAATCACTGGATATTATGACGAGTTGCCAGAAAAGAAGGAAAACCCGACCAGCCATCAATGAGAATTGTATAAACAAAAATGATTTATTTGTTGTATACAGATTTGTGAATCATAAAAACAAACGCTGTTGACTGCAGTAAAATCATGTTGATATCAAGGTGCTGTCAGACAGCCAATATCTTTGGGTTTCCATTGTCTAAGAACACTGATGACAGCATGCGGTGAGCAAACAGAACGTAACCCTATGAGATCTGCAGGTGTAGAGCGGTTTGTGTGTGGGACAGTTTGGGCCCAGTAAAGGTTGTCAGATTTCTGCATGTACGCATATGGTCTTGCATGTTGGCAATACTTGCACAAATTATAAGGGACCCTGGATTTTTGATTTGTATTAATTAATTATTTAATATATATCTTTTAAAAATATATCTATTTACTTCAGATTTATTTTCATTATAAATAGTCAATATAAATATTTTAGTGTACTTAACTGAACCTCCCCCCAAATTAAACTAAAAGAAGTATATTAAATAATAATAATAACAACGATTTATATATATATCTTTGTTAGAATTATTGAAAATATTGTAATAATATATATGTATATATATATATTTTCAATAACTTAAATACTTTATTTAAGTATGAACAATGTTTTAAATGTATACAATTAATACATATATGTAGTAAATGCTACACACTGGCCTGTACTGTGTGTAGAATAACACAAACAGGGCACCTACCGATCTGTCCATAGGCGATACTGATGAGTCTCTCATTAACCAGTTTGTCCCTCAGTGGGTTCCTGGGCTGCCGCTTCATGATGTCACTCTCTGCGGCCTCGTAGGCCAGAGAAATGGCTGGTACCTGATGGAGGAGACAGACAATGCTGGTATAGGGATTTCATGTGTCGGCAGTGAACACATTTATATCTGGGTATGTTTTTGCTTTGGTTTATTTGAACACTACACTTTCCAAGCATGACAAACTGGACTGATCTCACACTGCCACCTAGTGACCTTTTTTTGTGTATACACTTTTTAGGCATAACCTTGAACTCAACTTCAGAGCTAAATGGAGGGATTGTTTTCCAGTTGATACGGTCTGTAGGTCTGGAGTGGCTGATGCTAGAGGAGGGGGGGGGACGGACTTAAAAGGTTACAACTCGATGCAGAAAACTCTGAACGCAACAGACGTGATGCACGTGCGTCCTGTTTAGGTGCTAAACAAAATACGAGAGGAGTTTTGGTGAGGGCGGCTGAGTTTGAGCAGCAGAGTACACCCTGGGTACATCCCAGGTCTGTTAATTGTCGTTTCCTCGCTCTTTGCTTGAACCAGAAGTTGTTCTGTGCCGCCGCATTGACGGTCGTCCAGTGATGGAGATGTGACCCTCGAGTTGACACATATCTCTTCTATTTCTATTACTAATATTGAATAAAAGATAATGGCAGTAAATGCATCTGTTTTTAAATTATGAATCATTGCAAATATAGACAAAATAAATCATGTATAGAAACATGTAAATAATCCATAATTTTTTTATAATCACATGCCTAGAGATTCCCACCCCTGGTTGATGGTGTAGGGTGGGCTTGCATGGTTTGCTGCAATCAGGTTTGCCCACCACAAATGATGTTCAGCATCTTTCAGATTGTAAATGTTTTCATATGACATTGTTCCAATTCTGTGATTCATGCAGCTCAGTTGAACATTCTTCGGTGACTAACCTGTGTGTCGCCCTGATGATAACCAGACATCGCCGTGTATCTACTGCCACCTGAGTACCCGTCTGACAGTTGACATGTTTGTGTCCAGCTGAGCTCTTCTGGTTCACAGTGCATGCGTGGGTGTTTAAAGATCATGGACGTGCGAGCCGAGTGTGGGGGGGCCACCTGTGAGTTCACACTTCGGAGCTGCTTGCTACAGTGTGTGAGTGTGAGTGTGTCTCTTCTGTTACCATGTCTGTTCCCAGGTCGATGCAGAGGATGGTGATGGTGCCCAGAGGCAGCGGGATGTTGACCAGGATGAAGAACAGGAAGGGGGTGATCTCTGGGATGTTGCTGGTCAGAGTGTACGCAATGGATTTCTTCAGGTTGTCAAAGATCAGACGGCCTGTCGGGATGAAGGAGAATGAAAGGTGAATAAAATAAACGCTAGACCTCTGAACAGGTGGAGCCCCTTAACCTGTTGAACTCTGCAATAGAAATGGTCCGGCAGTGCCTGCATTGGTATTATTGCTCACTGTGATGTCATTTCGTGGCGTATCCTCAAATGCTTCACATCCCTTAAGTGTGGAGGGATACAACCTTGCAGTTGTATCCCTCCGGGGAACCCATGGAGTTGCAGTCCATCCATGTCTGTCCAAAATGTCATCACTTAATCATTTTATCAAATTAGCATGGCAATTTGTGAGTTTTGGTCAACCATATTTTCTTCCAAACAATTCTGAATGTAGAAACATGAAGGGAATATTTTTCAACACAACAAACATCATCTGAACTATGAACATATTTGAGATGTTGACATATGTTTCGTCAGACGAAAAAGAAAGACTCTTTATCTTTCTGCTGCAACTCCTGCTTTTTATTTTAGATTGATTGAAACAGAATCATCCCAGTTAAATAACACAAATGATGGAAATACCGCTAGCTCTATGAAATACATTAGTATTGTTATTAACATTGCATTCGCAAGTATGTGCAACCTACATGACTGTCACCTAAAAAGTATACCCCTGAGCCCGATGCTAGCTCAACTTTAGCTAGACTCTTTCTTTGCCCCCTTTCTCGTTCCTCCCTCACCTTCTTCTACTCCAGTGACGATGGAGGCAAAGTTGTCGTCCAGCAGGATCATGTCGGCAGCCTGTTTGGACACGTCGGACCCAGAGATTCCCATGGCGACGCCAATGTCAGCCTTCTTCAAGGCGGGTGAGTCGTTCACACCGTCGCCTGTCACGGCCACGATGGCACCCTGACAGAAGAGGAGGACACGCATTTCAGGGTTTTCATCCCTGTCCGGGACGCACAACGCTAAGAACCATGAGCTTGTCTGCATGTGTGTCCTGTGAATGTACCTGTCTCTGGCAGCCTTCTACAATGATGAGTTTCTGCTGCGGGGAGGTTCTGGCGAAGACGATCTCTGTGTGGTTCTTCAAAATATCATCCATCTGATCCTGATCGAGGTCTTTCAGATCTGTGCCATGGATCACACAGGCCTTGGCGTCCCTACACAATGCAAATAAAAGCAAAAATACTTTTGTTTAACAAATCATAAAAACTACTGTGATATAAAAGGTGCTGCAAGTAAAAGACCAGACTGTTCGATGGCGTGTTCGGGCCGTTGTAGGTTATAATAAATAAACTACGGCGCTTGGGGAGGATTCTGTACTGAACAATACAAATATGCGTTTTCTTTCATGTTCATGTTGACATAACATGTATAATATATTTTGCACTCCCATTACCGCAGTGTTTTACGGTGTCCTCTGTGGTGTGATGAGGTTCATCCAACCTTGCAAAGTGAAACAATGTGTTTCTTTGGCTTTTTTGTGACTTTAATCTCAGAGAATTTCAGATTGATTTACCTCCAATGACCTAAAACAATGTTGTAAAACAAGCATCGGCTATATAAAAGTGATTGTAAAAGTCCAATCTATATCTTGCAATGTATGGAATTAAATTTACAGTTACAGTTTACCTCGGGTTGACCTGGCTGACGGGGATGTTGAGGCGTGCAGCAATGTCTTCCACTGTCTCGTTGCCCTCGGAGATGATGCCCACACCCTTAGCAATGGCCTTGGCTGTGATTGGGTGGTCACCAGTCACCATAATTACCTGAAATATAGGAGGAGGATGAAGAAGATAAAGAGGTTGGCGATGAAAGGGAAGGAAAAAGAGACAAAAATAAAACAATAGAAAAAAGCAAACAGTTAATATAGAAGGAATAGGATAAAAAGAAGAATTAAAGGAATGGGGAGAAGAGAAAAATAATACAATTCATACATTGTTAATTAATCTAAAAATGTGCGTGGCAGTCATCTACATCCTGGTGGATGCCATGTTCTGCTTTTTGAAATGCCAGACTTGAAAGGTGCCCACCTTGATGCCAGCGGAGCGGCATTTGCCCACGGCGTCGGGCACGGCAGCACGAGGAGGGTCGATCATGGACATAAGGCCAATGAAGCAAAGGTTGTCTGTCTCGAAGTTGACATCATCTGTGTCGAAGGCAAAACCTTTGGGGTACTTGTCCTCTGGCAGGAACACGTGGCAGAAACCTGGAGGGATTAGGGACGAATTAATTATATATAATGCTATGCAATAAAATACAGACTCATAAAAACTTTATCGGTAAGTTCAAATTCCACTACTTTTTGTTGAATTACAACTGTGTTCCATCATCCTTACCCAGTACTCGCTCTCCCAGTCCTCCCAGTTCCATATAGGAGTTCTGGAAGGCCTCTTTCATCTCTTCGTCCATGGGCTGCTCCTTGCCTTGCACCATGATGCTGGAGCTGCGGTCGAGGATCCTCTCTGGGGCTCCTTTCATCACCAACAGGTAGCGGTTGTCGTTTTCATCATCATTTTCATGAATTGAGAGCTGATAGGAAAAGATTGTAACGTGAGCATGATAACCTTTTCAGAGGTTTGAGGTGTTCTTGCATGTTTAAGCCCATTTACTACAAATGAAAGGGGACGGACCTGGTACTTGTTGGTGGAGTTGAAGGGGATCTCGGCCACCTTCTTGTTCTTCTCTCTCATGGCTTTGACTGGGCCACAGGACAGCTCGATACACTTCAGCAGGGCGGACTCAGAGGCATCGCCGGCCACCTCGCGCTTAAGGATGGGCAAAGCGTCCTGGGCGGCCTTGAACACGGCACGGTTGCACAGAGCAGCGATGCGGGCCAAAGACACCCATGTTGCAGAGCTTTTGTCGAAGGAGGAGCCTAGAGAATAATAATGAGGTTATCAATGTAATAATAGTTGGCAACCACGTTAGTCACCCTTTAGTTGGGTCCATGTTACAATGTGTCAGGGTGAGAAGAGTAAGCCAAAGCCTTGTGGAGCTCATGTGATGAATGACAAGAATGTCGTCTCCTTTGAAAGGCAAAGCCTACATTGGAGAAAAGTGCAGAGACAAAGGCACGTCTACAGGTTCTAATCTACAAACAAACGTAATAACAATAATAATAATAATGCATATTATTTGTAACGCACTTTTCATTCAAAAGAATCTCAGAGAGAAACTCTTTTGAGATGGAACAATGAAGCCTGATGATCGATTTCAAAGCTAACACTTGATAGAGCTCAGACGACATGAATCCATCAGAAAGAAAGATGGGACGGTATTATGGACAAATGTTCATTTTGGATTGAATCATTTTGGATGGAGTAATTGGTGCTGCCAGAGAGGTCACTGAATATATTGCAGGACGTCTTAATGCGCGCTGCATGGAAGCAGGGACAGAGGGTGGGCAAATCTCACCGGACTGGTCCTCGGTGGTGTCGGCCTCGTGGATCTGGTTGTCGAACCACATGTGGGCCACGGTCATCCGGTTCTGGGTCAGGGTGCCCGTCTTGTCGGAGCAGATGGTGGAGGTGGAGCCCAGGGTTTCCACGGCCTCCAAGTTCTTCACCAGGCAGTTCTTGCGAGCCATTCGCTTGGCCGTCAGAGTCAGACACACCTGAGAGAGGTCGCAACAGTGAGGAGAGGAGGAACGACAGAAAGGAGTGGGACAAAAAGGAGAGACGGAACCAAAGGAGAAAGAAACATTATTAGTATCCGCGTGTGAAACTAACATTCGAGATGAACATCTCCAGGTATAAAACTAACTTGGTGTCATACTGTACCTCAAACTATAAAGCACACCCAGGAAGAAACCCGCCCGACACCTAGAGACGTTCATTCTGCTCTTAACAATGCTTAAAAATCAAAATGCACTAAAATCTTAACCTCCTTTCCGAAAATTCAAAACAGCCCAAACAGCGGAGATGCAGAGGGAGAGAGAGAGGGAGAGAGAGAGAGAGAGAGAGAGAGAATGAGGCGTGAACGAGTGAAGTGTTGAAGCAGAGCGGCGGGTGCGTTTTGCCATCATGCCAAATACGGTTAAAGACCCGTGGGCCAAACAGAACTAGCCAAGCAGAGAAAGGCCGAATTCATTTCAAGAAGCTGACTGGGCATTAGCCTAATATCATTACATTAGCTAGCCGTTGTCATTGCAGGCAGCACCACGACTGGCCTGGAAGAGAGAGAGAGAGAGCCAAACGGAGAGAAAGATGGAGAGAACACAAACACAACAAACACATGTGGGGCTGCTTTGGGAGAAGGAGAGATGTAAAGACAATACACCACCGTCACCACGGGAACAGGTGCTGACACAGAGAGAATGTTAAAAGCACATCAGAGATGCACACAAGAGACATACAGCGACATTAACAACAACAACAACATCAACAACAACAACATACCAAACAGGACAAGACAACATCGGACTGAAAACACTGAACGCACAATCAGACGTGGGTGAAACCACAAACTGCTTGGGGTCGAGTAATCTAGAGTTTGAGGGCCAATTAAGTCTAAAGTACAAAGATGGGGAGTTGGCTGGCTCATCAAAAAAAGAGACATGTCATGGCAACAACAATGTAAAGAACATTTTTAAAAGCTCTTACTGTTTTCTCAGATTTTGTGTGGCTTCTTAGATTTCTCTAATATATGAAATATATAAAGTACAAAAATACTCTTTGACCCAAGTCTGCACAAAAACACTGGGAACGGAGGAAAAACGTCTCCAAATGAAGAATGATACAACTGGACAACTCAAAAATAGAGCTGCATGATATTGGAAAAAACTTTTTTTCTCCCTTTCGGATGTATTTTGTGACATCAAAAATACAGGAATATTCACTCTGAAGATAAATGTATCAATCCGGTGAGTTTACAGAGCAAAGATTAAGAGGCTTGATAAACTATTGATAAACATAAGCTTGTGCTCTGACGAGCAATTACATCATTAACACATTAGTTTTATAGATTTGAATGCCGATGACGCAGCAACAAAGTTCCACCTGCAGAGCATTGTAAACGAGACAGGGTCTGGGTTTCAAGACGGATCACCAAAGACCCCTCACACACACTGAGGACACGCTGTCCTGGATAACAGTCGCACCGGGAGCCCCATTCCTCCCTGCAGGCCTTTCCAAGCCGCCCTACTAGAGACCGAAGCAAAGCCCTCGGAGGGGCCCAGCCAGCTCCATGGAGAGGATCCTCCGACACCAAGCGTCCATCCATGAGTTGAACCCCCAACACGGACCCATACAAATATTCTGATTCATTATGAAACTGTGGCAGGTCTACCTAGTTCGGGCTGCATGATATATTGTCTAGGTCCTAGACAATATATCATGCAGCCCGAACTAGAAATACTAACATTCCTGTCTCTCTCACGGATGAGAAAACACAACCTTTCTCACACACACACACACACACACACACACACACACACACACACACACACACACACACACACACACACACACACACACACTTGTTATGCCTCTGCCTACTCACAGTGACCGTGGCCAGCAGTCCCTCTGGCACGTTAGCAACAATGATGCCAATGAGGAAGATGACGGCCTCCAGCCAGGAGTAACCCAGGACGATTGACAGCACAAAGAAGGACACGCCAAGGAAGACGGCCACGCCTGTGATGATCTGGATGAAGTGCTCGATCTCCTTGGCAATGGGAGTCTGGGGAGTCGAAGAAGAAGTTGTTTGGATTGTTTGAAGAAGATGATTGACTGTATTTTCTATCCTCAAGTACAATCGTTAAGCAATGAAATTTGACCTCTGCACTTCAGCATTTTAGGAGCAGTGAGCCGCTGTGAAGCAACTTGGGGTTATTTGTTTAAATAGCTTGTTTTTACACTTGAAGCTGAGGACACCTAATACATGTAGTACATTTTTGAGCTGTTAGTATGTGAATGAGCAACTGAACGGTCACATGAATCAGCCTGTTTAGCAAGAAATCTCCTTTATGTTGCTTGTAAAAGACACAGCGGACCATTGTGGGATAATGAACAGTAACGAGTACGGTACCTTGCCAGACTCCAGGCCTGAGGTGAGCGTGGCGATGCGGCCCATCACTGTGCGATCGCCAGTGCACACGACGATGCCGCGCGCCGTTCCTGAACAATAAGAGAAGAGGGAGCTGTGTTTTTAGTTTCTTTTCAATTATTAACTTCTTTAATTTGTTTCAGAAAAGATGAAGACAGAGGAAAACAGAAAAGCAGGAAGAAAATGATTAAAGCAGTAAACACTCAGATTTTAGAAGTTGAAACTAAATTAACATTTGACCAAATGATTGATGCCATTTCTGTACAACAAAAGACTTCAAACGAGTATGCCATCGATTATCATTTTCTGTAATCAACTAATGAATTAATCAACTAATCATTTAGGCTCTACCTGTGTAAACGGTTGTGTAGTTTAGCTTATAACACAACATGATATTCTATTTTAATTGTAAAGAAACTAAAGTTGTCAGATAAATATATAGTGGAGTTCAAATTACAATATTTCCCTCTGAGATATAGTGGAGAAAGAGAAATACTCAAGTAAAGTACGAGTGCCTCACATTCGTACTTAAACATCACTGAATTCATTCATTGTTGAAGGCATCACACAAATGCAGGGGGTGTAGCTATTAATCTGACCATGTGACCAGTATCAGAAGTCTGGTCAGCATCACGTATGGACAGAGTTGAGAGCCGTGGC
Source organism: Cyclopterus lumpus (assembly GCF_009769545.1). NCBI lineage: Eukaryota > Metazoa > Chordata > Actinopteri > Perciformes > Cyclopteridae > Cyclopterus > Cyclopterus lumpus. The sequence continues at coordinate 2,676,643 of NC_046976.1, read as the reverse complement.
ACTTGGATAGTAAATGCAATGTAACAGTGTGTCCACAGGAGGGCCCCACGCATCATGGTGCTCCTGTTGTACCACTGTGGGGAACTTAGTGTGAGTCGGAGGGGTCGTCACGGTGATATATTGGGATGGAACAGGCACAGTGGGTTTCACGTTTTCAGTCAGTGTGCCACTGAGCACCAAACACTTTGACCGTGGCCTACAGCGAGAGCTAATGTGCAGTATCTTTGTTTGCAGGACTATCTGAGCACTGAAGCGGAACAATACAAACATACCTGCAGCCATTCGAACACACACACACACACACACACACACACACACACACACACACACACACACACAGAGAAATAAAATGTTTTGTAAAGTACATGTGACGAATATGATGGTACATAATAACAATGATTTAGGTTTCTGATAGCGTGCATGTGACCTTACCCTCGACACAGTTGGTGGAGAAGAAGGCAATGTTGCGGGTTTCCAGTGGGTTGTCATGGGTGCAGTCAGGTGACCTGGTCTGGGGCTCTGATTCACCGGTCAGGGATGAGTTGTCCACCTGGGTAAGTGTGCAAGAGAGAGGCAGAGGGACAAAGAGAAAGATGAGGGCGCTATGTACAGAGCCAGATTGCTTTGTTCGTGCTTTGCCTGTCTCTATTGATTATCTGTGTTGCTGTGCAGAGGTTCTTTTAATCAAAAATTATTTCCCAGATAACATTCTGAGGCTGATTTGAGGAGCATATGAGGGAAACCAGAGTCTGGGTTTGTCCTCAGATTGCACCATTGGTGGTGAAGCAGAACTTTAAAAGCAATCAGGTCAATGTTTACAAAGCGGTTATAGTACAATGAATTCAGAATAGGGGGGTTTTCAGGTTACAATTGATCGCTCGACACATCGGGTTGATTCCAAAAGTGGTGAATGGAAATTCACTCGTATTTTCCACTTTTACTTTAACTTCTATTGTGCAACCACATCTTTACTGCCACTAACAGCGAATGAGTTGCATGTGTTTACAGCTGGCTCCATCCTGGCATCCGGACCGAGCTGCACTTGACGAGCGTACAATGCTGCTTGTTGATCTCTGAAGAGCGAGAGGGTGAACGCACACCCGCGTTGGAGAGGTGCTGACCACCAAGTGTGAAGGAAAGTAGTTGCACACCTTTAGCCACGCTACAAAACAAGTTTTTCTTGTGTAGCAAATGGGCTACAACGGCATCTGTCGCATAACAACAATAAATGATCCTCGAGTCCTCCTTGGCTTTTTTTCCGTGACTGCAGGAGTGAATCTGTGCCTGGAACCCACCTTGCAGCCGTGGGAGGAGACGACGCGGAGGTCAGCGGGGATCCTGTCTCCTCCTTTTACCTCCACCAGGTCTCCGGCCACCACCTGCTCAGCATTGATCTGCATCTTCTCTCCCTCACGGATCACCAGGGCTTGCTGGGTACAAAGAAAGAGTGAGAGAGAGAGAAGAAGAGAGAGAGAACGATAAAGAGAGAGCAAATATGTAAAGCCAAAAAAGAACACAAACTATTATCGAGAGAAAAGATGAAACAATGAAAGCAATTAAAGGATAAATCACAGATTTGAGTGTGCTCGCTGTGACAGCATGATACTGTGGACTGCAGCTTCATAAAATATAGTTGTCCACCTCATAAACACCTGCTTTACTTGGAAACCCAATGTAATATAATTATTATGACCTGATTTGTTTTCATTACTCAGGCTTAGCATCTCCAGGAATAACTCTGTGAATTACTGTCAGTGCTTACTGTCAGGGTTGAGCTGATGAACAATGCCATCGTTCATCCCCGATTGGCTGACCACTGAGTCCAACATCTTGATTTACCCCCCCCCAACGTGGATGGATGAAAGCAGATTAAGTAATATTTGCATGATCTATATGTATTTTCTTTTGTCGCTACCAGCCACATTCAGCATTACGAAAATGTATTAGCTCGGGTTTTGGCAAAAGTCAGTTGCCAAATGTTGCGAAAGTGTGTAACTGAGACTCAGGAACAAAGAACATTTTTTTTTGGAATACCTCTTTAAAATCGAATATTTAATTAAAGCGCCTGTTTTCATTTATTGTTTTATTTACAAGCATTAATTCACTTTTCAATTGTAAGAAATATATTGTTGCCATCTTCTAAATATGGTGTATATATTATGATATTTTGAAATAATTTACAGCGTTACAAAGGAATTTGACTTTTCTTTAACCGCTTGCCTAACATTTGAATTTGTGGAATCCATTTGAAAGCCTAAATCACCATTTTGTTTAGTTAAACCCTTTTGGCAACACGTATCACAAAAGCGGATCACAATCTCCTGGTTGAAGTACCTGAGGGACCATGTTCTTAAAGGACTCCATGATCTTGGAGCTCTTCGCTTCCTGGAAGTAGGAGAAGCAGCCGGTAATGATGACGACGGCTGACAGCACGATACCCAGATACAGCTGCAAAGAGAGGCAGAGAAACAAAGATGAGACCTCATGTTTAACTTCACCTTTATCTAAAAATGTATCACATGAGAGGCAACAGACAAGTGGAGAGACACAGACAGAGAGGCCGAGTTGAAAAATCAGTCATTCTGTCACGCTATTTCAGGAAGTTCAGGCTTCTGAATACAACCAAATAAGCCTTTTATTTATGTCCCATCTATGTCCTGTACCATCTGATGTAACTGTGTAACTAGTAATCGGTGTGAGTATATAATCCGGGTGTGTAACTCATGCTGACTTGTCACAGTTGTTCTTTCAACCCCCCCCCCCCCCCCCCCCCCCCCAGTCCTCCCCTGTAGTCTGAACCAAGTATTTTGTCCTGTCATGCTGTGTGTGTCAGCGTTGCTTAGCCTCAGTCCCCCGGCTCTACTCTGCGTAGTGACCCCGACATGAACCGGTGCTGACCCCTGAGCGCCCTCTTTTAGACACGCACTCCCCACGGCGGGCTTAAGCGCGGATGCTAACAGGTTGGCATATGTCACATAATTCAGACAAACGGCTGACACAACCTTTAACACTGACAAAGCTAGGTCCCTGAGGAGTGGTGATTCAGCTAAACACTTGTTGAGTGATGTGCTGGAGGACACACACACACACACACACACACACACACACACTGGACTTCTCTCTTGGTTGATTCTCTGGTGTTTTTTTATATCTGGCTTCTCACAGGTACTGCACAAGTAGTGGTGGGACTGAGAATTCCTCCTACAGTCTAGGGTTGGGCGATATTGGAAATGCCCTACTGACAACAACGATATACGAACTTATCGTCCAAAAAAAGCTGAAGAGAGAGATGCACACAGATATAGATATCTATGGGTGGCGGCGCTTTTGTTGAAATTCACCTCTGGGGAGTGGGTTTCATTATTTGTATTTTTATTAAACCATCCATTAGTTCTTTGGAGCAGTATTAATAAGTAGGATGATAAAATAAAATCGTTTATTTGGGTTCAGATAGGTATAAACTGTGTAAAACATTTTCCCTACTGTGTAATATTTCATCTGTTTGTGATGTAGTTGCCCAGGAAGATGTGTGTGTTGCAGTGGCCTTGGTGCTCTTACTGTTATAGATGTTCATGGTAAGGTAGACGTGTTCTTTTAAATGGATCAAATATGATCTCTTGATTACATTTTGCATGCAGAAAATCTCACGCTCTTTCTCTCTACTAGCTCGAGATGTTGTGGCAAAACTGGCAGAGGACCGCATCTCCTCACTGAAGGACTTGGCGTGGCTTTCTCAGCTGCGTTACTTCTAGGAGGATGGAGAAGTGATGCCGCGCATGATCATCACTTGCTTGCAATATGGCTATGAATATCTGGGCAATTCCCCCGTCTTGTCATTAAACCGCTTACTGACCGCTGCTACAGGTGACTTACGGCCTATGTGATCCTTTGGCTATGGGTGGAGAGCTGCAAAATACAATATCATAGTACAACTTTGATTCTAACATACCGTAACTTCTAGAGTTAATGTCAAAAGATGTGTGATGATGTTGGTACGCCAAGGCTTCATGATAGTAGGAGACCATCTAGGAGGAAAGACTTCTGCGTATAAAGTTATTGCTGCTGCCCTTGGAGGAGACCTTTATGAAGGTTGGTGTTCCAATGAATATTAATCTTTTAGTTGCTCTATGTTGTCGTTTTTTAAATGTTTTAAATGTATTTAGTTTGAATCATAAATCGACCCCTAGCAAGTCATTCGCAAATATTTCTTGTTTTCAGCAAAGTTGATGGAGGAGTTTTCTGTGGATTATTGCATTATCAATCCCAAGGCCATCACCATGGGCCAGCTGTATGGCTGCTTTGATCCAGTTAGCCATAAGTGGTCTGATGGTGCGCTGGCCAGGAAGTAGGCGATTTCCACCTCAGGAAAATCCACAATGGATAATCTTTGATGGGCCAATTGATGCTGTCTGGGTTGAGAACATGAATACTGTGTGACAATAAGAAAGTACTTACCACTTTTACGTATTTAATGACATTTTATGCATACATTTATAGTTTTTGTAAAGGATTTCCCTCTAATTTACAGCCTTTAAATAAGATGCCACTGTCTGGTTCACTCTCCAGCTTTGTCTGATGAGTAGGTCAGTAAAACAGAGAGATGCTGCACCAGCAACTGTAGTATATAGTGTAAATATAGAAAGCACACATTTTTAAAGGTTAAAAGTTACTGTATTGTGGTTTTTGGGTGCAACCATCTGCCTAAAAGTGTGGTATGATCTACATGGAACCTCAGCAGCTGGGCTGGTCTCCTTTCATTGATTCCTACATGCATAGAGAGCTGGTGAGATCACAAACACACATGTCTGAATTGGCTCATTGATGGTAAGTTTTTGTCACTTTGTATCCTTTGGGATGTCATACGATGCGTGTTATACCTGTTTCTTTGATCTTTTGTCCCACAGATAGTGCACCTGTTTGATTGGCTAGATAAACCCTGTCTGGAGTTTAGAGACAGGGAGTGTGGCTTTGTGGTTCAAACATCTCCCATTTACTTGGCCTACAGTCTAATAAAGCCTGATGGGTTTGTAATAATTATATTAAAGTGGCCATTAATGCATGTTTCTTTCCATCAGTGTGAGTGTATGTGTTAACATTCCTGCCTATACCCAGATGAAATGTTTGCGTCAGGAGCCAATGGCACCCAGATGTCCAGCCAGTAGATAACCATGCGGCTGCAGGGTCTGTTCCTATCTGCGGTTGTATGGACTTTAGGTGGAACCATCACTGGGGACTGTCGTAAGAAGTTTGATTTCTTCTACCGCAATCTGATCATGGGCATGGATGATGAGCACCCTCGGCCTAAGACTATCAATCTTAAAAAAGACAACATCTTCCCTGAGAGGTCACAAAATTGATTCACATATATAGTTACGATACCAATTCCAAAACCTGCTTCTTTAATAATAGTAATGCCTGACGTTTTCTTATTGTTATTGTTTTTCAGACCTCATCATGTTTTTCCTGCGTACCTACCTGGCACATAAAATACCCATGCTGTTTGTTGGGCCCACTGGCACTAGCAAAGCTCCACTTGTAGGAACTGCCCACGTACGGTCTTAACACTGTTCACTGTCATATATATTGCTGTATACATTGTGTTGCCTTTGCAGCATAATTGATTATCGTTCCGTTATCGTGGACACGTGAGGACCATTATTGAGGCCAACCTATATCGTGTTAAGCAGCGATGTCATCATATGACCCCAGGCCTACGACCATCACCCATCCACCCTACAATTCTCCACTTACGTTATCCCCGGCGGGCTCGTCTTCCGTGGCAGCCTGGATGGCGTAGGCCAGGAAGCAGAGGATGGCGCCGATCCACAGCAGGATGGAGAAGCCACCAAACAGCTGGCGACAGAACTTGACCCACTCTGGGGTGGTGGGTGCCGGAGTCAGGGCATTGGGGCCATCCCTGGTCAGGTACTCTGCTGCCTTGGCATTGGTCAAACCCTGAGAGGGGCAGAGGAAGTGGAGAGGGAAAGATGTAAAGTAGATTAAAGGAGATGGATAGATGAGCAAAGATGCAAGAGGGCAGCGGAGAGGTTGGAGTTATAGAGAGGGACGCAGGGAAGGAACAGACAGAGGAAAGAGGAGAGTGTTGTGAACGGGAGATGCTGGATTGAATCATTGTAGAATCATCAGCACTGTGTTGTATCAGGAAAGAAACAACCATGAGAAGTGGAACTGACGGTCTTAAAGTGTCATTTCTGATCTGAAGTGAACGACCTACCTGGACGATATCAGTGCTGTACTTCAGGCAAACCTCCTCAACAGACATTTTGTGTTCCGTCTACAAAGAAATTAAGAATCAAAGCAAACTTAAACAAACTGTCATCAATCATCAGCTTAAAAATATACTGTGAGAAATATAATATCATTTTCTAAACTGAAAAGCAAGAAATGAATTGTTTTAGATTTGGTTGAGATGATAATATTTATTTTATTTTAGAAGAAAAGGGTTTGATCGATAAATAATACTTTAGAAATCAATATGTGTAAGTGACCAGCTCCTTCAGTTCTTTAACAAGGGATACCCTGAGGGTTTGCCAGCAAATCCTTCCACAATACGATTAACTTGCTCTGGCATATTACATCGGACAACAGCAGCTGCTACAGAAAACCACATCTCTGTTATCTCCTTTTCAAACAGGGAGATTAGATTAGAAGTGGAATCTCAGCGCTTTCAATGCTGGACTGAGGCCAAGATGCACTATCTATGAACTACTCACTGCTCGACTGGGACTTCAGGGCTTATGTTCATTCTGTCTTTCTGCGATTGATTTGAAATGAGACTTCTAGGTTGCTGTGTGCCACCAAATCTGATATGCAAAGCAGGTGAATAAGAGGCAACCACAAAATATGACACAAATTGCAGCGAGGTCGCAGGAAGGAGAAAGCGGTGCACTTACGATGGGAACTTCCTTCTTCAGGTCATCCAGATCCTTGCCTCCCTTCTTCTTGGGCGACTCCTTCTCATCCTTGTCCTGCGTGGTGGCCACGCGGTAGCTGTCCGACCGTCCATACTGAAACACACAAAGACCGCGTCAGTGAGTTTTACTCCCGTTTTCAAGTTTGTAAACAGCCGACACGTTTCTTTATTCTCACTGCTTCACAGGAAGCGCAACTGGACACCAACACAATCCAAAATCAGAGCATAAAAACAGCAGAAAGAAACTTTGATTGTCCTACTTGAATGTGTAATAACCGTGAATGTATCATGCCCAACTAAAACACTGACTGACACTCTTTTTCTTCCACTCTAAGACCCAGTCAAAAAAACTCTATTGAAACCCAGATTTAAATGTAATCCCCTGGTGTGAGAAAGGGGAACTCGACACTTCCTGATTAGATCCTGCATCATCAGAGCACAGGCATGTCTCAAGAGCTCAACTTAAACTACAATTTACACAAGGTTTGTGCGATGTCTATGGAGCTAAATCCATGCCATAGATGTCTACCCAATCTTTGGATTTGTACAATTAATCTGCGCACAGTTGATGAATCTGAATTTTTACTTTTAAGGCATGCAATGAATGCCATGAGCGTCACCGCACTCTCTCTCTCTCTCACGTTGGGCTCAGAGGTATTGTGGCATTGTCCATCGACCCAACATTAATTAACCCCACCGCTATTAAGGCTACATCGCCTGAGAGGAGGAGGAAAAATAACATCAGTCAGGAGACTGAGTGAGATGAGGCGAACATGATATGGGCCAGAAGGGAGACAGAAAGAAAAAGAACCCAGACAAAAACATGTCAGTAACATGCATCATGGTATTTTCACAACCGCCAGTGACCTACATTACTGTATGGAGGTGTGTGTGTGTGTGTGTTTGAGCCTTTTCCATCTATGCTTGAAAGTGTGTTTATGTCCGTGCAAATAGTACGTGGTTGTGAATATCTGCTGGCTGATTAATCGAAGTCTACGGCTTTGTTTTTGTGAAATAGAATTCTAACATTTTGAGTTTAATGATTAAAGCTCATCAAAATCAAACCTTCTGTAACAAGGACCAATTCTGATTGCTGGGGACCACCGTCTACAATAAATAAGAGAAAGAAATATGCCCAAAAAGGAGAAGTAATCCTAGGCTGTAAGTATTTGTTATGTCACGGTTGCCACACGCTTTTGAGCGTTTACTGGCGCAGTGTTGTCTCCCACATCACTGCATCTGAAAGGACGTTAGCTAGATAACAGTGGCTAAACAGGTTTGTCTTTAACTGATAATGTGCCGTGGTTGGCCTGGTGATATTCAAACTCTACTAGTCATTATTATTATGCCTTGTTTGAATTACCTTGGTTTACATTTTGTGAATTTGTGAGCACATTAATCCCTTTTTTAATTTTTTTTATGTATTTAATCTAACCATGTCAGTACCTCCTCTGCCCATTAGATGGCACTCTAAGGGCCACCAGTGAACCCTGGCCTATTGGTTGAGAATAGGGTGGTTCAACCCGAGAGTATTCTGGAGAAAACAATGAATATGTGCCATTGTTTTTATTAAAAAAATATATAATGAATGCAGAATTTTAGGAACTTCATCCCGAAACATGCAGGAAACTGAGCATTTGGACCGGTGGGACAATACATCAAGCTTTCAGTCCGTAAATATCAGATTCAATGCATTTCTAGAGACTTGACTTTCAATGAGCCTTTTTTCATGTAAGACATCTTGACAGATGTAATTAATAGAACTCATTCAACATGGCTGAATTTCATTTAGCAGCTTTGGTTTCAAGCTCCTGGTATTGTGCGCACTTGAATAGAACGAACTCGACTGCAGTGGGACACAACACAAATCTTGTGGGAGTGGGTTGTTTTAACTTTGCTGCAGATTTAACCAAAACTATGGAGCTAACAAATGAAGAAGAAAAAAGATTAAAGAAGGCCTCGAATCGCTCACCGCCTGCACATTACCGCTCTGAGCTGTGGCTGTATCAGCAGAACTCCATTACAAAAACAAGGTGGCTCTGATTACAACCAAATGTACTAATAAAACTAGATCCACCATATTTTCTGCATCTTTCCAAGCATCTCCAGGTATTCGGCCAACACATCCCGTAGTGAGCATGTGTTAAATTATTATTCCACCAGGTTTCTCGTTCACAGAAATGAAAAGCAGTCCAGTCAACACCTCTTTGACACAACACAGGCCTTCCTGATTTCCAAAGCTTTTCCTTAAGCAACTTCTCACAGAACTTCATCTGAATTCATCATTTTGTGGGTTTTGGTTTGGGAAGCCTTTCGCTGTCTCCCGTTCTACAGTACCACTCTCTGCCTGAACCGTAACTGATGAGCAAGGCACGAATATCACTATGTGATACTGACCGAACTGTCATTGACAGATGAATGCAGAATGTTTTTTGGCTGAAGACGGGAGTAGAGCACACACACTGTAGGAGTGAGCGGTAATGGTCCAGTTACTGGGATTAGAAACACCTGTTTCTTCTTCTATGAGGAAGTCAAAAAACTACAATAAAGGCCCACTCCTGTAAAAAACAATTTAATTAACTTTTGTGTGTATATTTAAATGGGAAAAACTACAGAATTTGTATTACATCTCCAAAAAATATGCATTATTTATTCAACCAAATAATGGTCGCTCATTTTATTGATTTTTTCAAATCAATCATGTCCCAGTAGGAGGTTGTGTTGATGAACAATCATGGTTCAGCAGCTAGTTTTAGACGCAAAGACGCATTGAGACAATTAATCGCATACTAATTGGATTGAGGAAAAAAACAACGTGAAGTCTGGGTAATTAAATGAATTCATTGTCAGTAAAAAAATAGTTGTGCATTTTGAGAACAAAACTAGCTCACTTAACCCTCTGAAGTCCTTTTCAATTGGACTTTAAGCCGAAGCTCAGCTGACATTTCCCAGAGGTATTTTCATGGTGTACATGTGTGCTGATGCATTTTGATTTGACATGTGTACATCAGGCAGGTGTTCTCCAGCACATAATGACATATTGGGATACACCCAGCGTGATGTGAGAGGGCAGAATTATTTTGGGAAAGCTGTCATGTGGATTAGTCTGCGCCCAGAGCCTTGGCACTGATTTGATGGCGGTATGCTGTTTGACATCTGCTTTTTTTCCTGAAGAGCGAAGCGAGGAGGGTGCTGACCTGTTGACAGACAACCAACTAGATTTTCGGATTACATTCTCTTACCTCTATGCAGCTCTCTATGTGCCCTATTGTTTTGCTTTAAGTGTGATCAAAGTGTAAGCATGACATTAACTTTGTACATGTGATGTCATTTTTATTACTTACTTCTCACTTAGTCATTGCATCTATATTACTGATAATTATTTATCAAAAAATCGCATAGTATTTTTTGTGAAAGCACCGGTCAACCCCACAATAACAATATCGAGGTACTCAGTCAAAAATATAATCTTTGATTTTCTCCATGTTTCCCAGCTCTAAAATCATGTACTCTTTTCTACATCTGCAGAATGCCATACACATTTCAGAATGACATCAGACTCATTTCTAGTGAAGGTTTAAGGTTTTATGATTGCCTAAATTGTGTCTGGAGAAAAGTGCCTCAACATGTGTAGTCACTAAGTGATAGTAGTACTTCTCCAGACAACACCAGCATTCGATCCTTTATGTACCCAGATCCCAATAAAAAAAAAAGGAGATGTAGATTTCTATGGTTTTCTCACAGCCAATCCCAAGTTCAAGGCAGCATATGCAACAGCCGGTATTGCCTGCACACGGCTCTCTGCATGGAGATGGCTGAGCCTGGTGGGGGCAGCGAGAAGATAACCTATGCCAACAGTGCTGACAGAGCTATGAGCGCACGCACACACACTCACACACACACAAACACACACACACACACACACACACACACACACACACACACACACACACAACTGCTTTTCAGCAGTGTTATTAAGTGAGAACTAGAAAATAAATGCTACACTTCAGTCCCAGGAGAACAGAATATACTAAAGCGGTGGGTGAACCTCTGAAGACAAGGTCCCCCCAGGAGAAAATGAAGAGTGAGAGTGAAATGAAAAGGCTGGATCTATGAAGACCTCTGTGCTCTTTAGCAGTGGTGGAAGTACATTTACGCAAGTACTTAAGGACAAGTTTGAAATACTTGTCGCCTACTTCACTTAAGTATTTCTATTTTATCTTATAAATGTTATTTATGTTTATACTTCAAGTCCACTGCATCTCAGAGGAAGATATTGTACTTTTAACTTAACTACCTTTATTTGACTATATTAGTTACTAGCCAGGCTAATTCAGATTCCTAATACAAAATATAAATCAACTAATAAACTAAGGTGTATTAAAAATAAGTAGATAGGCGTATTATTTAGAATATAAAGTATTCAAATTAGCTCTTTACTAGCTGCAACAATAAATGGAAAAAAACATTAATGCATCAATAATTAATAATCAATACCATATTACAGTATCTGTACACTGTAGAGTTACTCTGGTAACTAATTAGCTCACTGGTCCACGGCCCTACGGGGTGCTGTGGAGCTGACATGGACAGAGTTGCGAGCCACTTTCCCATTCCGAGGCGAACATGAGCCAGTTGCTAAACACGCCGCGGAGAGCCCACCCCACAATATTTTTGGCTCATAATGAAACTATGGCAAAAGAAAAATAGAATTTGGCGGGCCGCCAGAGTCTATGTAATTAATGGGAAACACTGCTGTACTGTTTGTTGGCTGTGTGTGTGAACCTGCCATGTTCCCCCCTACATGTTGCCCACTGCTAAGCAACAGAGTTGAGACAGCAGTGTTTGTCCCCACCATATGCCACCACTGAATCCATATTGGTGTTTTTTTTGCACTGTGTTTATTTGTGTGAAATCTGTGCTGTACTGTATACAGTATGTGTATACAACTTGTTCCTATGTACATGCCCGCTTTAGTGCTTTTCAGTGAGTAACACTTCTATTCCATCTGTGCAGTTGTACAGATGTTGATTGTTCTGCTTTGACTGCAAAATTAAGCATTTACGTGCACTGTATATTTATGTTTGTAGCAGTGTGTGTGACGTATCTGTGTGTGTGACGTGTTTGGCCATCTGTTAAGATGTACCCGGGCGGTCAAATCCAGCAGGTCATCAGATTACAGCTGTTTACTACACTGACAGATTAACCCACTGAACAATTATAATCCCTCTGCCATCTTTTCATCCCGGTCTCTCATTCATCCTGTAGCGTTCACTTCAATTACTACCGTGACACATCTTCTGCATTTCCTTGGCATAAATTGCACTGAATAGATTTGACTGTATTTAAATGAAAACAAGGGCAATGGCACAGTCAGTAGTAGATTAATTAGTTTGAGCAGTCAGATCGCAGATTTCATTACAAAGCATGAACAAAAAGATGGATTTTTTAGTTTGTGTGTCAAATGGTGTTAATTGTGTCGAAATGTAACTAGATGACTCAGGGTCATCTGCTGCTACGGTATAAACTGCTGATTGGTATTCCAATAACTCCAACTGCTGTGATGAAAAGCAGGTAAAAAAAACCTTTCCAGTGTACCAAGAATTTCTCTTTAAAAGAGCAAACGAATAAAACAGCTCACAGTGATCATTGTCACATCATGAGGTGGAATAAAGCACCGGAAAGCACACTTTGACTATTACAAACCTCAAGACCCCACCAATTTTCATTTTACAGGCATAGTATGACGTTTAAGGTCATTACTGAACCACACCAGGGCAAGAATATTGCCTACATTTCAGGATGCTATACCAACCTTTTGGGAGAAATGCTAAACATGACTATAAATACCAAACGTTTAATAATGTCCCAGTGAATAAAGTGTACCAATTTTAGCTCAGATGTTCTAAATGGAAGATCTTGAAAGTGTATGTGGCCTCCAGGGGAGTTTACTACTCTTGCGGTGCCACAGTGGATCATAGTAACCACACAAACACACACAAAGAAAATGGATTATCACACAGATCAGTAGACTGAGCGACCTAGAAAATACTGATGGACTGACAACACGCACAAGCGCACACACACACAGTTAAAGGGGGCGTCCATCATCATCTGACCCTCCCCTCATCGTCCCACTTTGTTTACATTCTCCTCCCTCCATGCTGCCCATCTGTTTCTTTGCTCACTTCTGCTTATATCTACTCATCTGCACTAAGGTTTAATCAAGAGCAGGCAGTCCGAGATGATGACAAACTCAGTGCATGTGTTTTCCTGTTACAAACACGGGTATGAAAATCCTCAGTGGGATAAGCCATCAGGTTGATTTGTTTTTGATTTGATTTTGTACAAATGTTTGATCAGTGGGAGCTTGGGGATTCTGTGCTTTCCCCACCATTTAGCAGTGTGTCGCCTCCAGCAGTGAGGCACTTGAGAGGGCGACAGTAAATGGCACTAGTTGACAGAATGAGATCGACAGCATCTTCTACTTTCAGTGGTTTGATACATGAAGGATGGGAGGTTTCTTAGAAACATCCAATCCAATGGGCATATCTAAAGAACTGAAATAAACTGGGGGGAGGGGACGCAGGGAGTGAATTGTAACTTTTTATTGATTAGCTAAACCCCCAAACCTCATTCTTTAACTGAAAACCAATGTGTATTGAGTGTTGTTGTTGATGGATTTAAGTCTTAATCTTCCAGTTATGGAAAAAGTACTTGAATTCAACATATTGCGTAGCGACTGCACTTTACCAGTTGAAACCGGGCTATGACAATTACTTTTTTTCAGCTTGTCTGGAGTATATGGTGGCATATTTTGTAAATCATCCCCCCCTCCCCCCTTTAAAACCAACTTCTTTCGGCTGAGCAGACTGTGGATAAAAAAGTAACAGCGAAGAGTATCCGTTACCATTTCAACTAGCCTTTGAATCACTAATGCTAACCTCTACCAGCTCTGCCGATGTTGATCTTGAAGCTTTCTTTTGAATTTCCACGGTAGACGCAAGTGGTCACTCTTTAATATAAAGGTGTAGTAATACTGCTAATAATGCAGTGTAGTGTCACTCTCTTATCCTCCCAGTGATTAATGCATGGTGGTGTTGCAGGAAGTGCAGAAACCTCTCGTTACCCGTGACCCTTATGTCACCCCTGCAAACAGCAAGTGGCGTCAAAGTGACCTCACAGTGCATTCCAGGAAACGATGCACGATGCACATGGAACAGAATCAGTGGCATTGGAAAAACCCTGATCGGTGGTTTGCAGTAGTATGGATTCCACACTATTTTACACACACAGATGGAAACTCGTAAAAGAACAGGGTGGTTGAGTCAGTATTGATGAAATATTGACAGACTGAAACATTTTTGCAACAGAGTCCATGACCAGGAGAACATACAAGTGGCGTAATTACAAACATACAGAATAACAAACATATCATCACAAACATATCATCACATCAGAATAACAAACTATACAATTAGATTACAATGCATGCACCTGCTCTGTGCCTGAATACAGAATATAGATGTTATTTTATTGCATCCTCATGTGATGCACTTTGAATTGCCTTTGTACAAAAGCTGCACAGAAGCACTCAGGGCAGCAGTTACATGAAGTTACTCTGTTTTTTTAATCCTTAACTAAAATGTTTTGCACAGCCTAAAGCCGCGAGCCGTTTTACGTTAAGTCACCGCGAGCCGTTTTACGTAAAGTCACTTGGCAGTAGGAGAACCACGCCGAGGTCTGGAAATCACAATGGATCTGTCTGTTTTAATCCACACCATAAGTCACTTTGACTGGAGTCAACTGCTGTCAACATTTGTTGCTGCTGGATAGAATTGCGTTACTACCAAACTCTTTTCTTTGCTTCCTTGCAGCACGCCCAGAACAGGCAGCCAAATAATCGACCCGCTCGGAAGGGGCACGTGTTTTCGAATGGCATACCCCTGTCCCCTCCGTCACATGCTGTTAATAGCAATACCAGCAAAGCTCTGTTTCAAACGGACACGCCCTATGGTGTTTGATTCTGTGTACTGATATTAATACGCTACAGTATAGACAATTATTATCATAGACACATATTAACAGTACAGACAATTATTATCAATTATTATTATAAAACTCTGAAACTACAATGAAGAGATCCCTTTACATTGAGAGCTAACATTGGATGAATTAGACACATAAACGAGAGCTGGTTTAGCCATTAGAGAGCCGCCTGCCTCACACACACACACACACACACACACACACACACACACACACACACACACACACACACACACACACCCCACACCGTCCATCGTCCACAGTGATTAGCTCCCCTCATTAACAACTGCATCATGGGATATCAGCAGTTGCATTTGTATCTCTTGTTCTCCTTCTATAGCTCTCCATTGATCTCCTCGGTGCACAAGCAACAATCCAGCATATCTTTGTGGCATTCCTCTACTCCAACATGTTTCCCAGAATCCACCCATCTCAAGGTGACTCACCACAAAAGGCATCACTTTCTATCTCACCCCCTTTCTCCAATTTAAAAATTCAGTGCCAATTCCTGGATCTTGGTTGGTTTTCCTCTGAACAGGGCCTCCCCGCGAAGCCTGCAGGGGCTGACCTTTGCTTCATCTCTGACAGCCGTTCTCTCAACCAAATCGATCGTTTGCCTCCTGCAGCGACAGCTCCTCTCAATTGATTGGCACGGATCAAATGGCACCAGTTGCCGTGTCAACTGAAACTCCCTCTGGTTTCCACCAACCACCCATTTCATCCTAATCCCCCCCACCCACCCTAATCTCCAGCCTGACCATTGGAGTTTCCACTAAACACACACACTGTCCTCATCCTGTCTCTGACGCAGTGGTCAGAGTCGTGCGTGATTTTCCCCCTCCGGCAATCTAGTGGACAGCGCCGCAGAGCGGCACCATTACCACGCCTCGGCCCGAATGCGCCCTCGTCCTATTCCCTCAAACATGGATGTCGAGTAGAAACCACCGCCCATCACACTTCATTAGCAGGGACGGAGCATGACACCACGAACACAGAAGAAACGGTGCTACAGTGCATCTTCACATTTACAGGCTCTACTTACTACAACATAACTTGACACTATAACGCAAATACTTCAAGTCATAATACAGCATGTGGTGGGAGATTATTAAATTGCATAGAGCAATAACAGCTTGTAATACGTCACGTCTGACTATAAACACTGGATAATGCCTAAAAAATAAATAACACTACAGGGATGCAACAATCATATAAATGTAATGGCTTTTCGGGAGGATGCCCCTCCCGACCTGACAGATCAGTGCTTGTTTGGGGGCTGATGGGGTTGAAAAAATGAGATGGTGGAGGTGTTGGCTTTGTCTAACCCTTGTGGAGAGCACCTTCCTATTTATAGGAGGGAGGGTTTTGACCAACGGCGAGGAACCATTTTGTCTGTGCCCATTTGGTACCCAGACATAGGCTGCCTCCACATCCTCACCAAGCATCAGTGACAGCAACACGTTGCACCCACCCATTATGTAATGTTTGACTGAAAATGCACCAAATGGTTGGGAGAAGAAAATAAAGAAAAAAGAAGTGGGTTTTCATTCCCAGGCACCACCCACTTCCACCTGAATATTGCCCAATAAACATGCCTTGTTAGGAATACCTGATGATGCACCTGCATTAGATGATGAAAACTCACAGCAGCGCTCGCTTTCACGTTATTCATAGAATTGTTTAATTTTTTTGTATCACTGGCCGGACACGCCCGTGTCATAACGCAGTCCGACTAGTCGTGTTGTTTTTGGAAGCTGTCAATTCCCTTAATGGTCTACAGCTCTGCGAGGGGGGCCAGATGCTCGCTCGGTGGAATATTGTTTTTTTTTGGAACTGATGAATGAAGCAGCACCTTTTTTCCGCCACTGCTTGTTAGAAGCCTATAAATCCCCCTTTTTGTATTTGTTAAAATGACATGCCGTTGCTCGGCTTTCTGGGCTCGTTGTCACATTTGGTTGAGCGCCAGTAAGCGCCCGTCCCTCTGCCTGGAGGACGGTTCCACGCCGCCGCTCCTCTTCCGCGAGGCACGCGACGGGGTTTCACTCGTCACCATTAATGTGGCGTTCGGCTCGGCGGTAAAAGATCAAACAAACACGGCGACATGTTTGTTATTTGGTCGAGAAGAGACGACAGAGACTGAGGACCGTTACTGCCGGTTCTGCCGCACCGACTTGACTCGTAATTGATTCACAAAATGTGGCGCACATTCCTTAGAAGAAGAACACACTCCCGCTATTCCCCGATAATGTCGGCCGTCGTCTTCTATTGTAACGCGTTGACTTGGTGCGATAAGTGAGGCTCGCGGCGGACACCCGACGCGTTAATGAAACGACATGCCGAGAGCCGTTGGCTCAAACTATGAATTATTTTCTGCCAGCCAGGTATGATAGTTAGAACTAACTTAACCTAGTTAACTCAAACATATAACACACATCCCACCGGGTTCTATATTAACATCATGTCTGCGCCTCCGCGCACTTTAACCCTTTCCTCAACGCTGTACGGCGAACTTTAACTGAAGATATTGTTTGTACAACATATTCGCTGAAATCACAAGAGTTAGCGCTTACCCCCATTTCGGCGCAGTCAGTCGGGTCTCCTCGGAAGATGAGTCGCTTTTTTGGCTTGGTTCAACCAGAGCAGCTGGCTTTAGGGCGGGTATACACGAAACAGTCGTCTGTTGATGAGAGGAAATAAAAATGTCTCCCTTCAGTTGACAGCCCTCCTGTCACAAATCAATTAACGCTAAATAACTGGCTAACACAACACCCTGACAATGAACTTTTTGAAGAGGAACGGGCATATGGTAACTTGACAAAGGCAAAATATCGACAAAGCTCCACCCCGTTCGGATGAAAATCCAAAGGGGTTTATTTCTCCGGCATAAACTGTTCAAAATTCATATACAACCGTTAGTGGTACCTCACCAGCCTTCTCTCCCGTAAGGCGCAAATGATGCCGTTGGAAAGTAGACCCGCACAACAGGCTTCTTCTTCGGATGCCGTCTCCCTCCGCGGCTGTGCCCAGCGCTGCCGCAGCACTCAGGGTTCCCCAATTGTCACTCCGCGGATGAAACCAACAAGGCAGTTCGATGTTTTAACGGCTCTAACCCTATCAGACTGGTCCTGCATTCATTTGATAAATGGACCAAATATAATGATCAAATAAACGTGTGTACTCCTTATGTCAGTTTGTATGCAATAAATACGGGTTGGAAACAAGTGAACCAAACACATTGTTTGTTATGGTATCTGGAACATGAGGAGAATTGATGATTCCTTGTTAAGTTGAATCTGAAGGGCAAATAGTAAAATACACAAGTTATTTCAATTAGTAATACACATGACTGGACTAGTTTAAAAAAGAATGCTACTCTCCTCCGACCTATTCTCAGTGCAATGTGTATCTAATAATACGCATAGCAGGGGCCAAACATTTTTTTATTGTGCATGGGCCAGACAAAGAGCAATAGAACGTGCCAAACTGTAATACATTCATAGTTTTAAACCATTTGCAATGCACTAAAATCAGTGTTACATAAAACCCCATGTGCCATAAAAAAGTATATTCTGTCAAACATGACTACGCAACACTACACACTACAGTTTAACATTGGACATTTCAGTATTCTATTGTTAAAGAATAAGCGTGTGTGACTTTATGAGATTTGTACACAGCCACTAAGATAATAAGTCATCAGAACATGAGAACTGTCATTAAGCACACTTTCCGGAGAACTGGAGACAGGGCCTGTTTATATGTCATCCAGATCCTTTTCACGCAATCATGATGTGACTCGCCAAAGACATTCAACGAAGGGAAAGGAAGAGAAGGGAGGTATATCATTCTGACCAAGGGATTATGATTCTTTGGAGTTGTTTGAACTTGTTGTAAGATTGTATTCTTGTACAAAGCAGCTTATTCGCAGCCGACATTACCAATCATCAAAGATCCCTTTTTTGTTTGATTATAGCGATCCCAGCTGACACTGTGTGAAGGCAGGGTTCACCTGGACAGGTCGCCAGAGACATTCACACAGGCAATTTAGTCATCAATGGAACTTTGCTGCATGAAGCCGGAGAACCCACAACATGCAAACTCCACACAGAAGGACCTCGTTTTTGTTGTGAGGTGACAGATGTGGCACATTTAATAAGAAATGTGTTCCCCAATAAGTATTGTTGCGATCATAACGCTTCAATCAGATGAAATTGAGCATGTTGTTTAGCTGGCAGCAGCTGTTCCTACTGCTGCAAAGAAAAAGAGAACACTAAATCAAGCATGAACAAAGTGCCCATCTGCATCAGAAATGGCATCAGGGGGGAAAAGACTGGCACATCCAAAATATTCTCCAAAGGCAGGATAGACCCTGCGCTACTACGAACAGATGTGGTGTGGACGTGAGCGGAAGTGCAAATCACAGGGTTAATTTGAAGCCGTGCTGAAAATTGGGAATGGAAAAGAGAGAAGAGAAAAATGGGAAAAAGAAAAGGAAG
This sequence comes from Cyclopterus lumpus, assembly GCF_009769545.1. Lineage (NCBI taxonomy): Eukaryota > Metazoa > Chordata > Actinopteri > Perciformes > Cyclopteridae > Cyclopterus > Cyclopterus lumpus. Next base: position 2,657,164 of record NC_046976.1, on the reverse strand, counting down.
AGTGAGACACAAGAAACGAGGCCTTCCTTTACTGGAATCACACTGGAATAAAGATGGCTTACACAGTGCTAATATGGGCAACGTGATGGTTATGGTCGGTCGGAGCAAAGCCGAGGCTCCACATGCTTTTTATTTCTGTGTGCACCACAAGCTGTGGGAGATTAGACAATTACTCTGCTGTTTTTAGAACCTTCAAATAGAGCAGGAGGCTATGAATATGTGCAGCTAATGTGCAGCTGCCATGCGTGAACACACACATACACACACACACACACCCGCACACACACACACACACACACACACACACACACACACACACACACACACACACACACACACACACACACACACACACAGGTGGTTCAACCGTGACGAGCAGATGACCGAAGGGAGGAAAAGCATACGATGGTGCATAAGACATGGGCGAATCAGACGGTGGGCGAGTGTGTAAGTGTCTGGTTGACATGCGTGCGTTGCTATGGACATGTTAGCACGTGAATGTGTGCGAGCGTGGCCCGCTCCGCTTAGAGGCGGGATTGATACTCCCCTCCGTCATGACTGACTTTGTGGCCTGGTCCCTGCTCTGCTTTGTCAAACGCCTCAGCGAGCACCTATCAATCAACAGGGGCCTGGGGGGCGGGGGGATGAAACATGTTGTGTCACTCACACGTCCTGCTTCAGAAAGTCATGTCGGAGAGATGTGACAATGGGGGCAGGCACTGACGGATTACATGAGCGGGCCTCCCGGGCACAAGCCCAGGGGCCCCAAGTGTCAGGGGCCACACCCTCATGGCCTTCACCCACAAAATGTCACCCAAAGAGACATGTACCAACCAGGCAGAGACAACATAGAGTCAAAATAGGAACAAAGACACATACAACGACTACAGAGACACAAAGCAACTGCATAGAGACACAAAAGACATGATCACAAAGATACACCAATCAATCACATAAGACACGTAAAAATCAGACAGAGACACAAAAATAACCACAGCGACACAAAACGACTACAAAAAGTTGTTTATATTTGATATTTTAATCTAAATTTGAAAAGTTACTGAAACTGAAGCGGAGTACAACATTTGCCTCCTATATGGAGTAGCATGAAATCTGGACAGGTTCGTGCTTCAATACAATGTGAAATTCTTATTCAGAACGCGAGATGTGATGCAAGTGTTGGGTTTTGACGTGGTTGGAAACTAAATGGAAGCTGTATGGAAACTTTTCAGCTGTTTAATCTGCTGAGTGAAAGAAACTATGTTGCGTGTGTCGTATATTTCAAGCGACAGTGATGTTGAAGAATGATGATGAAGGAATCTCCGCGGACACTGTTCTTTCAGGTATAATAAAGTTTATTACAGACAGGAATCACAGGTCAGGACGGGCGCCTATCGTACGCCCGGAGACTTCTTGGTCAATCAGAAGTTCTCCTGGCCGGTGCGAGGCAGACCATTTATATAAGCAAGATGTTATGCCCAAAACTTGAGATAACATAACGTCACACAGGGGCCCCTAACCAAAGACATATGTTTCAGACCCAGGAATACAGACCCTTCCCTCAAACAAGGAGAGCATTCCTTCGATGGGGGTAACTGACGAGTAACACATGTGGAATTATGGTTTGGAATCCGAGCCTCTAAACAAGGCCGAATATACCACACATGATTACGACAAATTAAATATGGCAGTTAAGAGTGTTTCATGGAGTTAATAAGCCGAGAGCGGTTCTCAATAAGGGACTTGGCGTCTGTGGAAACAACGTTTTAGCCACACTGGTAGCAGTGTTTCAGGGGATGGCAGTGTCGGTAGACCTGTTAATGGATAAAAAACATTTCGGATGACACAGAGGATGAAGCCAACAGACTTTGGAGATTCTCTGGCTTTACCTCTAGCAGGTTGACGTAGCTCAGGCTGAAGTATTTTACTACGACCACCAAAAGGTGGATTACCGCGTAAATTCAATGCAGATGTTCAGGAACGTCTCTGCAGAATTTGGTGGTCCAGATTTTTCATCCTGCCTTGTTGTCCATGAAGTTTATTCAAATTTAAATGTTCACCGTACTTTGGTTAAGGTTGTCGCAATATCCCGGTATTGACAACAACCCCGATACTGAAAAAATGTAATCTTGATATCGTGAATAATTGTCCTTTTTTAAGGGTTATTCATTTGCCAAAGAGGAAAAACACACACAAAAATAGACACATTTGAACCTAATTGGACCATTCTTTTATTTTGAAATTATTTATAGATATCGCAATACTATAGTCCTAACTTTGTTTATATATTTAACAGTTTGGTTTTCTTTACAATGAGCATAACTCTGACCTGCGGGCATGCCTAAAGGCTATTATTGACATTGAAAAAATTGGACATTGCTGTCTTGTACTCCCTGGACAGTCACTCTGGAACTGTTGGTTCATTCTGTCTTGTAATTACAAAACTGTATTTCCTTTTTTCCTCATAAAAAAGACTATATTAGTTATTTTAGACCTTCTCCATCTCTCTTCCTCTTCCTCAGTTGAGTGTTCTCCCAGGTGTGTGCAGTGGAGTTAAAGCAGGCTGCTGTTGTAAATAAAAGAGCACAGCGAAACGCTCAGTACATCTTTTCATAAAGGTTAAACAACAAAGACTATACTTTAAGGCAAGGGAGAAAATCAGAGTGGAAAGAACAGAACAAAAACATTGCAGGGACCTGGTCCCCATAGCAACGGATGTCAGGTAACCGCGGCTCCGTCATCATCTCGCTGAAACGAAACAAAATTGGGGAAATTGTTAACACTGTGGAATGGGTGGAGGGAGGGAGATGAAAGCAGACCCAGAACATGGCGGATGCTCATGCCGATTAAGGTTTCATTATCTGCCACAGAAGGAATCAGACGGATGGATGTGAAGAGATGTTGTGGTTGGAGAAAATGCTTCGTCACTCTTCCTATTGGAGACGAATGTGAGCTGCGCTTCATTTGTAATCACAAGACAACCTGTGGATGGACTTTCTAAACATTTCTAATAACAACAAAAGCAACGAGGACGCATCGTCTAACGCCTCACTGGCAGGAAATGAGCAACAAAAATACATTTATTGGGACTGCTTTTGTTGTTTTGTTGTCCTTTTGTGTGTATCAACAGTTACGATGAGTGGGTGAAACATTTGAAAATCAACCACAATTTCCCTGATAAAAGCGATGCTGGGAGAAATACATCCTATCAGAGGCAAAGTCATGATGAACGCTTTACACTTAATACTGGAATCACAGTTCGATGGTTTATAGATTACTCCGTCTGGATTGTTTATCGTGGATATACTAAAGCCTTACAAAGACTGGTGGTCGGATCTTACACTCGGGTCGGCCTCAAGGCCTCCTGCCAGCGGCTCTCATATTTCCGAAAACATGGTAGCAAATTACCAAACGGGCTTTATTTGGATAAACTTACCACGTATTGGGAATCTACATCAAAGTGTTGCCAACTCTTTCTCAATGACAGTAGCTCCAAAAAGTTGCCATATGTAAGAATTGGACCAGTTTGTTACAGTCCAGCGAAACCACAGATACCGGATCTCATAATTTTATCATCAGATTACTTGGCTTATGGATTTCTTTTCGGATATAATGAGAATTTCAACAAAAATTTCCCAAAACATTTCACGTCATGAATAGTACTCCACCGTGCCATTTCAAAGCCATCCTCTGGTGACAATGAATATCAGCTACGGCAATCCATCCAATAGATGTTGAAATATTTCAGTTTGGACCAAAGTGGCGGGCGAACCAACATTTTCATCCATTGATCCAGCTGTTTTCACGTTCAGCGTTACTGCATTCAGATCTGGGGGCTTTACCAGTGCAAACACAGTCCTCTGGGCAGCTCTGCTGCAGCAGCTGTGGGGCTAAGTGCCTTTGCATCAGGGAGGATTTTTGTGGCATTCACTGATGCACTGGAGGGTCTTACTGGCTAATTTCCCTTGCAGGGACATTCCCAGTACTTACAGACTCTGTAAATGCCACAGTGCGAATGTCTTACTCATAGGTCTAATGGCACTTGTGCTGGATCACCGGTCAGTGGTGTAAGGTAGTCACAAAGGGCCCCTGTGCACACGCTAATGATGGGCTACATCCAGTTATGAAGCACAAGCCATCGTATCGTCGAGTCACATGACCAAATACAGATTTGACATTAGACAATACTAATATACATATTACCCAGCAATCAGAATTGCATATCTGTTTAAGACAAAGTACAAAATGAGGCTGAATGTATTCAACTGAATTGTTTTTTTTTAACAGTTTATGTACAATGAGCATGTCATTTTGTTGTCACTACTTACGAGCGTACCGAATGAAAACAATGATACAGTATTAGCAAATGGCAGAACTCTTCTCTCGCCACGAGTTCTTCTTTTAATCATAGTGGTATTTCTGAAATAGCATTTTAGATCACTCCAAAAGGCCTGTTTTTCATTCAACACATTATTGGAGGGTCCGCTCTCTATACGGTCCCCCCCACCTCACATGCCCTAGGTCTATATATATCCCCCATGAAACTGATTGGTGAGTGTAGCACTCTGGGCTTGAGTACCTCACTCTGTAAATGGTTATTAGGCTCTTAAATAGACCCCAGTCAGTTCAGATTGGCAGGCAACCCTCCATCACTCTAGTGTTGAACACCGGAGCCCCCCAGGGCTGTGTACTCAGCCCCCTCCTGTTAACGCCGTACATCCCAAACATGGAGAGTTTGCAGATGACACTACCGTCATCAGCCGAGGCTTTATATAAAGAGGAAATCCACAACCTTGCAGAGTGGTGCTCAGAGAACAACCGACTGCTCTGATTGTTGATCTTAGAAATAACGGATGTTGAAAACTCTACATCAATGGAGCTGAGGCTGTAGCATAGGTATTAACGGTAGGAGTTGGGCGCCAGACAGAAGAATAATTTTCCAGCCTGTCATGTTAAGAGAATGCTACCAAGAAACCATTGAAGGATTAGCCCGGATGGCCTGCCAACCCCGCGACAAAATACACTAGATACACAAAACAAATACATTTTCATCCACTTTTTACTGCTGTGTCTTTCTTAAATGTAAATGGTCAAATAAAAAAAAGTGTGTTGTATAAGCAATACGGTCTTACACACAATGTCCATTAATGAAAGATCCTATCCATCCCACATAGGACCAAGCACCGGACACGAGGTGACAGGGCCTCCTCTATTTCTGCCCCCTCCCTCTGGAACTCTCTCCCCAAACTCATCCCAGACTGCACTGATCTTTCCTCATTCAAATCGCAAATCAAAACACACCTGTTAAGAACTGCTTTTAATGTGTGATTGTGTGCTCTATCTTATTATTGTTTTTATTTATTGTTTTTATTGTAATTATAGTTCATTTTATTGTATGCTATAGGATGTTTTAAATATGTTATGTAAAGTTTCTCTGAGTAACTTGAAAAGCGCTATATAAATTAAATGCATTGTTATTATTATTATTATTATTATTATTATAACCACAAATACAGAGGATATGGAAATAAAATGTCCTTACTTAAAGTAATTAAATTAAATGATGAAGTGCTGTGGGTGTTGAATCCTTTCAATCCGAATGAATACAGTTCAATTCAATGTTTGAAGGTCAGGTGATTAATTTAAGTTAAGTCCAAAAGAAAGTAGAAGCCTGGAGAGTTGCAGTTGAAGGGACCTTTTCTAATTACAAGCAGGGTCAGGCTGAACAAGTTTCTCCTGAAACCGTCTGCTCCCAGCTTCTGCACTCCTCACTGCCTTGTTGTCCATGAAGTTAATAAACTCAGCCGGTTATTTTCCCTCGTTGCTCCAGTTGTGATATACTTCAACTATTTTAGTGTTCAAGCTTAAGGTGTCCAGAAACTGAATATAATGTAAACGTATCCACTCCATGCTGCTTCTGTTAGCTGATTGTTCCATTCCCCCAGCTCACAGGTATGTCTAATTGATCTCCTCCTTGGCCCCACCTTCTTTTGCTGTCAGGGCTTTTTCCCTTTCTGTTCCAAGGTGGAGCAAGTTGCCAGCTTTACGTAATCAGAATCACAAACATCACACATCTCCATCCTGTTGAAGAAAGCTCAGCATCGGCTGTATTTCTGAAGGAAACTTAGGAAACCTAACTTAAGAAGGCGAAAGTCAATAAGTCTAGATTAATGCAAAGCCAGTCAAGAAGAGAAAAGCAAAACCCTTAAACAAGCTCTTCAACCCAACTGCAGTTAACAGGGAAAATGTACGCCTTGAAATGCTACGCCGATCCAAAACTTAAGATGAACATAGTTTTGAAGACATAGGATACATTTGTCTTTACATTAAATAAAAAGACAAAAACAAACTAGACACCATCGCACCAGCTGTGACTCAAAAAAGGCCTCCACCCATCCTCAATCTTTGCCTTCATTATGATCTCAACTACACAATCTGTGAAGGTTTTTGATGGCATCTTGAACAGCTATCGCCTTGGAAAAATCAGTCCACAGACAGACCGAAAGACCGACAGACCGACAGACCGAAAGACCGACAGACCGACAGACCAAAAGACTGACAGACCGAAAGACCGACAGACCGACAGACCGACAGATCGAAAGACCGGTTCAGCTGTGCCTCAGCTTTTATTCCTAGTGCGCCTGCTGTTTCCCCCTTGCCCATGTTTCTTGTTGGTCCCTTGTTTTCTCTCTATCTTTCTCTCTGACTGTCTGGAAATGGCATTCTGGTTCCTGCCTGGTTGCTGCCACTCATCAAGCTCCTGCCACTCATCAAGCTCCTGTCTTCACCAGATTGTTCTGTTTGCCTGCGTGGTACCAACTCAACGGTTTCATGTCTGTCTGAGCTCAGTTAACCCTGGTTTCCTTTGTCCCAGGCTCACCGTCCCTTTGTGGTTTTTGTTTTTTCTGCCTCGTCAGCGCAGCAAGTCTTCCAACTACCAGCTCTGCCTGCTCCTTCCTCTGTAAATAAACTGTTGTTTGAATTGCAAGCTGTGTCGTAGTCCTGCTTCTGGGGTCTTACAAATATTACATAACAAAAGTACAGTGTGTTAGTTAGTTAGTTAGTGTGTGCATGAGGAAGTACCTTGAAATGCCTGATGAACATTATCGCTGCATCACCAAACCTCCTGCAGATATGTGGAGATGTACAAACACACACACAACACTCACGCACGCACGCACGCACGCACGCACGCACGCACGCACGCACGCATGCACACAAACAGACAACAGAGATAGAGACCGCTGGGCATGCAAGTCAACTCTCACACTGCTGGTAAATCAGTGATTAATAAAAGTGGTCGGGTACAATCATCCCCTAAATTAAACCAAAAGCAAAATAAATAGAAAAGGCCTGAATCTGTGCAGTTGAAACTGTAAGCAACTTTGAAGTCCCTGAATGAAATCACGTCACACTAACGGAAACCACAAGTATAACGGAGCACGAGTGACCTTTATCCTGAGAATATGCACGTTTGACCGCTAACAGTTGCTAATTTGTGCTAAACACAGGCCACAACTCAGCAAATAGAATCCGAAAGATAAAACATATGAGCAGCTGACCACACATTAACAAAGCTCTGTAGCTATATGGTCTGAATTCTTTCTATACATGACGACAACTACCCCCGACAGCTCCAGGATCAGCACTCTGGACAGCGCTCGTGACACATCATTCTTAATGCATAATACACAGTTCTGCTGAAACCAATGCGCAAGTGTCTTTCGCCTATGGTTGCAAAAAGAAGTCTGGTTGTATAGAAGTCTATAAGAAAATTAATCTATTTCTCTCTTAATTTATTCCCTCAGTAAACATTGTAAACATGAGTTTATGGTCTCAATCTCTAGTTTCAATTCTTCTTCAATACAGCGTGATGTTCATTTAGTCAATGATGGTCATTTAGAGTCAAACAGACAATAAAGCAGAGTATGCTTTAGAGCGGGCTTACTGTGATTGACAGGGTCACTGCAGTTACCAGAAACGTAAACAGCGTCTCTACGTCACTCTTCCACGATCCAAATATGGTAACTTCTGGTCATTGGTTGGGAAAAAACAACATAGCAATGGCCGTACTCCAAGATGGCGATGGCGAAATTCACCGTTACTTCAGAACTCGGAGGCAGGAGTTCTATATATAAAAATATATATATGTATATATATATTTTAACTAAGTGTCTCAGAGATGTGTACGTACATAATTGGTTTTAAAACCCGTTAGCTTCTCTCATACTACTGTTTGTTGTATTTGTCTTTCAAGAGGTCTAACAATCTATTAAGTCCCCAGACTTTTGCTGACCCAATGAAAATGTCACATATTGGACAGAGCAAAGCCTTGCAACACAAAGGGAGAGGCCATACTGAGAGGAACTGGACTACATTGTAGAAAGGACATTTCAGTTAAATGTTACTAACGCTCAAATAAAACAAGAGGGCCCTCATAGTTTTAAGTTTCTACTTATTATATTTAAACTTTGGATTTATATCAATTCAAACTCTAAAGTTTAAACCCGCCTGTATCAAACCACACAGTGGATCCTTGCATTCAGTCTGCACATATCTGCTGGTTATTTTCAACACAAACAAACGTATAATTCACTGCAAGGCTGTGGAGTAAAACAATCAATTTCAATGAACTCAATCACACCATCAGAGCAACGTTCAAATCTATTACAACAAGAACAAACAACTAGAACAAAAAGTTAAGAAAAACTAAACAAAGGTCACTACAGTTTTAGAAGATTCAGTTCAGTTTATAACGCAACAGAAATACTTTTCTGGTTTCCAGTTCAACTCAGTTGAAGTCCTTCAACACAAATAATGAGCCACAGCACCAAGCTGGATCCCAGTAATATGTCAGAGAAATGTTCTCCAACTTTCTTTTTTGATTCTCTCATCTCCTTGTGTCTTCATCCAAACACACTTCGCCTGACGGAGCACTGGGTGAATAATACTGCTCCAGTCACTTCTCTGATCTTACAATATAAATACTGGTATAAATACAGCTACAACAATGGTTGGATTTACAACAGAATTGTTTAGTTTTTTTCATCCAGTGAGGAGAGGAGGCAAATATGTATAAAAAGCATTGGCTGTGATAAAAAACTAATAATAATTTTACATGTTTATTCTGTTTTCACCATATTTCCACAGAATTCTCTCAATAAGTGCAAAAAGACTATATTGTGGTGTAGTAAAGAAAATAAGAGTGAAGTAATACAAATACTAATTTTAAAAAGCAACCATAACATGCAAATACACTGATATATACTGTAAATCCGAACCAAAATAGTCCAATATGACAAGCTAAAGCGCAACGTAGCTACTAGACCTAACACTTACACTAGATAACTATAAAGGTGTACTCAGTAGGTAGCAAATCTCTGCCAGGTGTGTCTGCAACAAACACTGCAATTGACCAACCCGTCTTAGAGACACAAAGGTGTATGGCGTCGTAAAAAAAAAACTTATTCAAACTCAAACACCAGCGGCTATGTATGCAGACGTTCGGCTCGGAGTCGTCGTAAAAGTGATGTCATACAATCTGCCCGCTTAGCAGAGGCGAGGTAGCCGTGTGCGAACTGGTAGTTCCGTTAGCTGTTAGTCAAACGCACCGCCAGAAACCATAATAGTGGGCCAACGTACGCAAACAATGGGCTGTCCACCTTCGTAACACACACATCATTCACACTCAAACAGTCCCTGAGCAGCGGCTGAGTTGCAACGAGGAGCAGTACTGGTAGTTACTGTTTCCACAATAGAAGTGGGACGCAGAGCAGCGTTCTGTTGTCCCACAGAGTAACAGGCCCCTACAGGAAGAGGCCGGTTAAGAGTAGTGAGTGAGGAATCAGCAGGCAGTCTGTAGCAGTATGCAACAGGAAATAAGAAGTGCTTTGAGAAAGTGCGAGTCATCGCAACCAAAAGATGTCCTTGATGCAGAATGCAAGATCAGCCGCGGACAGACAGAGGTCACACTCACAGACTCACTCACGCACACACTCGTACGCACAGGCACATTCACATTCACATGGGGATTTGAACTTAATCAAGTATAGTACATTGTTTCAAATTAGGCAAAGCTCAAATGATCAGGAAAGCAAACCACAGGCTCTCATAGGCTACGACTATTACGAGTTGCCCGGACCACGTGATGTGTTGAGTGTGTGGATTGTTAAATTTGACTAATTTAGCAGATGGGCAGTTAGCTAGCTAGCTGATAATTCCACCATGCTTTCATGTTGCGGCTGTTCCAGAATATGAGTCTGTGGGCTGGTGGCCAGCGGGTCTAAACGTTCCACCATTCCTCCTAGCTAGCAGATGGAGCTGCCGACCTCTCTCCTGCCGACAATCTAGTCTGCTAGCGGCGGAGGAGTGGGGCTGAGGAACCGCGGGCTGTGCTAGCTAGCTAATTATTGTCTCTCTTGTGGTCTGACAAACAGTAAATTCATCAAATTCAGTGGTAACAAACGTGCAAATAGGCCACTAGTCCACCAATGACCGAAACCAAAACAGCAAACGTTTTTCGAAAAACTCCAGCGGTCTGTTCAACCAGTGGTGTGTGAACGTGCCCTAAAACACAAACTCTTATTGTACTAAATTGTATACTTTTCCCACTAATGTTCATGTCATAGTCACCTTCAAACTTAAATCACCCTGCAAGTTACGCAAAAGGAAAAGCATTTTAGATGGTGCTGTGCAGGCGTTAACATGGACAGCCCCAACGGCTTGTAACCACAGCTGTTCCTGTAGTGGGATGGATGGAGTGACAGGATGACAGGGTGGTAGGTGGAGGAAAATAGGTGGTGGAGACAAGAGGGGAGTGTGATTGGTGTGTAGAAAACAATTCAGATACATGAAATAATAATATACAGGCATGTTAATGAAAGATACAGGCAGCGTACATCAGCCTCCAGACATAAAAAGTAATGTTAGACTGCATTCTAAAAATACACTACTCATCTTGTCAGATTCCTTATTAGAGGGATAGGTACACATTTTGGCAGTACGCTTATCTGCTTTCTTGCTGAGCGTTGGATGAGAAGATCAATACCAGTCACATATCTGTTCACCCAGCAGCCAATTAGCTTAGCTTGCCTGGAAACAGGAAAATAACAGCTAGCTTCAGCTCTAGCAGAGCCGAATAAAGGGTTATAAATGGATTTCCAGCACCAGAAATCCTTCACGGTAGCTTTACTGCTTGATTTGTCTGTGACAATTTGGCTAACCTTTCAACCGGATGTTGTGACATCCTGCGACGGCAAGGGTGAAGCAAGGAAAATATTCCATGGGACCGATAGTAAAGCTCCTGGTAGTCCGGAACTCTCCTCCACTCATTTACTTTAGACTGTTATTTATAGAAGAAAGAAAATATATCTGCTGTAATTGGTTTGTTCCTCGTGCACTCTGAAGCACTCACAAAGTGAAATTATTGCTCTCGCTCTCTCTTCTGAGTGCGTATACATTGACAACGATGGGAATATGGTCATATATTGTATGGATTTAAAAGCAATCGATTGAATGTTAAATTGGTTTCTATAACAAACTATAGCCAGTTTAATTTGACAAGGACTGGAGTGATGTGTTCCCTGTCACAGGTAATAGATTCCGACAACACCCGTGTGGAGAACGGCTCCAGCTTGCACGTTTCAGCGGAATGAACTGACGCGTGACAAGTTTGGTCGTGGCTCTTTGTTGTGTTCCTTTGCTGGTCGGAGGTGAGAAACATTCGTCGTGGCTGTTTGTATTGATTCACAGCTGAGTTCATTCCAGGCAGATTAGAGAAGCTTTTCAGAGGGTCAGAGCGCTCGTTCTCATTTTGAAAATGAGTTCCAGCAGCAGCGGCTACAGTGCACAGTGTACCTGTCTCTCTTCCACTCTTTGCTCCCTCAGTTCACCAAAGTGAGGCCCATTGAAAACATACAATATATAAGGTGTTCAGCAAAAAACAGTTACGTCAGCCTGCTATATCAGTACTTTGTGATATTGTTGCGCTCGGGTTGCATTTGATTGTGGGTCTGAAGAGTGAAGCCTTAAACTTACATTCTTTATAATGGCCATCAGGGATTTAAAAAGAAGTCAGATTGTATAGAAGTCTATGAGAATCTCTCTTGAGTCAACTTTGAGTTTATGGTCTCATTCTCTAGTTTCAAGTCTTCTTCAATACAACATGATGTTCATTTAGTAAGTTATGGTCCATTTAGAGACAAACAGACTATAAAACAGGGTATGCTTTAGGGCGGGGCTAGAAGGTGATTGACAGGTCGCTGCCATGGCCTTGTTTGGTCTGGGAGTTGTCAGTGTTTTCGTCTCAGGACTTTAACCCTTACACAGTGTGTTTTCACTTCATGAAATTGAATTGTAACATTTTGGTCGCCTAAAATTTACCTTGGTTCGGTGTACTTAGCTCCACCTTCTCGCGTCACTAAGATATTGATGACAGGATGGCGATGGCCAAAAAACAAAATGGCGACATATGGATGAAGTCCATGTGACAAAGTCCACCTGTTATATACAATTTATGGGTGTTTTAGGGAGATTATAGTTTGGCTTTAAATCTACGTTGAATACTTTGTGCACCCAAGTGTCTATCAACATCCATGGAGTTTGTTTAAGACTCCTTACAGATATAATACATTGCAACATTTAGACTGCAGTTGTGTGCAGAATTTCTGAGGAATTCTACATTGTAACATTTTTGTTTATACAGCTCTACAAAACCTCAATAATAAATGATGTGCAGTCCTTTGCTCCGTCAAGTGTAACGCCATTACAAAACGCTGATAAATGCACAACTCTGTTGCCAACAGATAAATAAATCCTTAATGCTCTCACAGAAAACCACCACTTATACCATTACTGAGTTATCAGTGCTTTCTATACTAATAGCAGCTTTAACCCAAAATACTTTGCGACCATTTCCATATAAAAGGTGTTCATATTATCTACAAATGGACAGCTGTTTGCAATTCATCTCAATGTGAAACCTTACATGTTCTGGGTCGTGATTGTGCTACATCAGATGGCAACAGTGAATAGCAAAAGGCCCACAATCTCGACATGGCATGAATGCACATGGCCCACTAACATACTTCAGCATGTGAGAAATGTGACAGATGCCTGGGCTTTCTCCTGCCTCCCGTGGCCTTGCTGTGGCAAAACGGGCCGATGGTATCTCAAGGTCTTATCGAACCCCCTGTTCCTCGCACCGCTGGAGCCGCAACACGATGAATGGGCAGCGATTTCCTCTACAAGGTCGTCCTGACACCTCCGAACATCCGTGTGAGTGTGAGTGTGTGTGTGTGTGCGCGTGTGCACCGTGTGCGTGTGTGTTCCCAGGGAAACAATGATGGCGGTTGTTTGCAGGCCAAATGGAACATCCACATCCCGGAAGATAAGGAGGAAGAGAGAGAGATGGATGTCTGAGGTGGCTCCATTACTCAAGTGAGCAGCCGGAAAGATTTGAAAAAAACACTGAAATATGGAGGAACTAAAGGTATGATGTTACAGCTGTTTTTGGTAATACTTTGGGAAAAGAACAAACTTTTCAACCCTGTTTTGTATATGATTAAGCTTTCTTTTTTTTTAAGTGACAGCTCATCCAAATTGACAGCTTTTACGTCTCAACATGACGCAGAGATTCAAACATACGTCTCTAATCATTTCTCGTAGCTACTCCTTCCTCCGACATGTGAACCTGAAATCGGTCTCAGCGCTCTATCTTGAAGGACTTTCCTAAAATGCATCCTGTGTTAGCGAGGATACACTGGTATACTGGTATATCCTTTGTGGAAGTCTTCCTGGGGCCCGTGAAGTAGAACATAATGCGTCTTAAAACGCACAAGGAAAGAAAATAAACGTATATCCATCACTGTAAATCCCTCACAGTAGCTCTACTGCTCATTCTGTCAGTTTGGCTGACCTGTTGTGACCTCCTTGAACGGAACAGGTGAAGCTAGGAAAGGAACTGAGGATGCACAAACTGGAAAAGTATACCTGTAACCACCTGCATCGCTTTTATTTTGAAATATCAACTCACTCACTCATGAATGAAGGATGCAATGCCATGTATATGTACAGATAATGTAGTTTCACACCCCAATAACAGCAGACATCTCATCTCTTTTTCATGATCCAAGATACTCCCGTCTCCAGTGATAAAATCATCTTTCACTCCGATAACCAACTTGCACCTCTTTTAAAATTCCAGCACCGCCTGCAGAAGCCAAAATGATGTGTTTCTTCATTCATCCCCAAGGGCCTCATAGCAAAAGAATAAGCAATAAAGAAAACAAATGATGTCATCTTTCAAAGCCACGGGCCATTAGTGTAACATTCATGCCTGGTGGTGATGAAGTGTTTATGGTATTAGATGACTTGAGTGTGGCGTTGCGGGGCGCCTCACATTGCGAGTCATTCTTCCTGCTGCCTCACCTCCGCCCCTCCCTCCATCTCCTCACTCCCCCACGCTGGGAATTATGCAACACTCTGCAGGCCTGTCAGGAGAGAGGAGGGAGAAGTGTGTGTGTCTGTGTAATGGGGGGGGGGGTTAGAGTTTACATGGTAGCAAAAGAGAGAAAGGCAGGCGGAGACGTATCCTCGTTTATAAACTCTCCTTCATTCATTGCTCCCGTCCACTCTCACACATCCTCAGCTCTCTCACTCCTCTTCCATCAAGGTCATCGACAAGGACGGTCTAGTCACATTTTCCGGTCCATGGTTGGCAAAGTAGGGCCTTAAAGAGACAGCAGGATGGCTTTTTTCACGTTTTTTTGGGGGGGGGAGTGGGGGTTCTGCACGGCAGCCATCTTTGCCACAGCTGGGGGGGGGGGGGGGGGGGGGGGGGGGCTTACTGTGTCTGTCAACTCCTGCCTCACACTGGTGGAGTTTCCCTAATCCCCCCCTCCTTTCCTGTCACGTTTCTGAAATATTTATCGTGAGCAGCTAAAATGAGCTTAGAGTTGCGGTTGATGTTCGGGGCTCTAAAGGGAGAGCGGGGTCAGAGTGACGTCCAGCCTTTCACTAGTTATTGATCCCTTGTTTTCATCAGCAGAGTATTTATAGATGCAACACTTCAACATGCAGCTCCACCGACCCACATTGGCTGAAACAAGTGGAATCATGGACTGGAAGTAGAAGCGTTTCTTAAATTCGGTATGAGCGCCGAGCAGGTGAAAGAGTGAATTTGAGATTACACCAGACACGCTTCATGGAGATTTGTGTGTTTGTTAAAGAAGGGACAAGAAGAAAAGGAAAACATGCCACAGTTCTATTATGATGCACACCTTGTTTTGAACACAGAGCATCTGAAATAGTGAAGCACAAATGATACCTGACAGCTATTATGGCAGCAACTGGTCATTTCATTCTGCAGAGCAAGCTATAAAAAAACTTTAGAAAGATAAAGCATCCATGGAGAGAAAAAGGGAAATTTAGACAAATAGATCCATACAAATAGTTTGTGGTAAAGTGATTGATTTTCACAGAAAGGTACCCGAAACCCCTCATTGTAGTTGAAACGTTAATCTCAGAATGGGTGGGTATTAGTAATATGTATTACTATATACATTTTTATTATATGTATTAAGCAAGATGCATTCATTAAGGAACTGGACGCTAAGGTGTGATCCAACCCTTATGCTGCGTTCACAACAAAAGCAAAGTCAATTGCAAAGTCAATGCACAAACGCGAATGGTTGCGAATGACATAAAGCAGAAATGTATAAAGCAGAAATAGTGGTTATTTCTTCCGTGGTGGATTGCGGAAATGATAACTGTTTCCATGGAGTAAAGCCATGGAGATAAGCCACGCCCCCTCTAAGGCGCGGCATAAATATTCTTTGTCTCTGCTGTAAAATACAAATATGAAAATAAGAGTTGTATAATAGCATGTTAATATTCACACAATACAAACATTTACATATTGTATCGTAATATGTATATGAAGGGTTGAAGCAAGCAATGTGTTACTGCTGTCCAAAAAGCTCATGCACTGACTTAATCGCATACCGAATACCGTTCATCTGACCTCAAATAAGACAAGAGTTTTTTAGCACGCCTCATGCCACTTCACTCCCCATCGCTAGGAGACTACTTTGCTGGGAGGAGAGCGGTTGTCGCCTCCGACGGAGAAGGACCTTCAGTCAGCAACTCACATTTAGCAAGCGCAGAGCAGCAATGGCGGCATCAGACGGTTTGCTGCTCCGGCGGGGTGTCGGGGCAGTTGGGGATCATACCCCCAGGCACTGGGGTTTGCACAGTTGCTACAGCAGCTGGCTAAAGGTCCATCTTTTTTTGGTTTCTCCCACCCTTGAGGCCACTTTGCTTAATGAATTTCAGTGTTGTGCTGTGAACGATGAATGTAACAGGGGGGTAGGGGGGGGGGGGGGGGGGGGGGGGGGGGGGGGGGGGGGGGGGGGGGGGGGGGGGGGGGGATGATCGAACGTGGCTCGGCTTTTATCCTATCACCACTGCTCTATTAAAATCAGCTTAAAAATAATCCAAATCACTTCATTCTTGATTTCATATACATTTTTAATTTTGCATGCATTTTCCTCACCTGCATTTATACAAATAAATTGTTCTAATGAATTAATAAAGCTGTATTAGAACACAATGTGAATGCTCATATTTGCATATAAAATGTATTATCTGTATGGATGAGAAAATATTCTTCTTCCTCCCACATTCCTTGTGCATCCTTGTCGTTGTATCTCACCCTTCTCCTCACTGCATCTATGAATGAATCTTTCAGAGAGAGCGAGTGAGCAACAGGAAGAAAAAAGACACAGAGAGAGAGAGAGGGGGGGGGGGGGGGTGGGGGTGGGGTAGCAAGTTTAATTTTAGACTCAACATGGTAATTCCCCTTCTTTCGCTTCTATTAATAAACTTCGCCCCCGCTCCACCCACGTAATCACTAGTTTATGGACTATAAGAGACGGGGAGGGAGCGATGGAGGATGAGAGGGTGTTTCTTAGCAACCGTATCCTGACTTGACAGGCCATGTGATGGGGAGAGGATGAGTGGCACGGAATGTGGTAGTAACACACCCGTGCCGGGGAGCCGGGCACACACATAGTGACGCTTCCTTGCACACACATCTCATATCAGGATGATCGTCAAGTTAAGACGGCTATGCCATTCCGTTTTGAATTCTTCCATAACTCAGCAGAACAACACATAACTGATGAAGAGACTGGGACTGCCTGTTGCATTCATAATCTGGTTAAACTGCAGTGTTATATGGGGGCAGGTTGGAGGAGGTATACTGGGTGTTTACTCCTTTAATGGAGGGCGAAGAGAAAAATACCTGGACCTCGGGACACATCACTTTACTTAAAATCCTACTTCAAGGAATTCCCTTCAAAAGCAGATCATCCAGCAACTCAAGAACAGGACATGGAATTAAAAAAATGAAGAGTGACTGAAAAGAGTGACTGAAAACATGACATCAACGACTACAAATAATGTGTCAGTGAAACTGTATCAATAAAACATAATATTTCATAATATATATGTCTTATTTGCACAGATCTCACTCGGTGAGTGAATGCTGATTCACTGTGTGAACGTGTCTCCAAAGATGTCCGGAGGGTGTTTAGTACAATACTAAATACTGTACATGATTACTGAAGTTACATGATTCATGTCCATCATCATTTCTATTGCATTTTGTCCATTGGTGAATTTTCAGCGTCAGTTTTTCACTTTTTTTGGGGGGGGGGGGGGGGAAATGCTCTTTTCAATATCAACATGGGTAATTTTGTGGCACATGCATACAAGTGGAATACAACATTGGGATGTTTCGTATATGGCCCATAATCCTTTGCAGAAGGGTTTCTCATTATTTGAGAAAAGACAGATTAAATGACCCAGACAAAAACAAAACCAGCAGCTCTAATGTGCAACATCCATCCCGTTAACAGGTAGGAGGTATTTTAAATCCAAGGCCACGTATCACAGAATAGTCTGCTTAATACTTAGTTTTCATTAAGAAATACGTCTTTTATCTTTTATACAACAAT